>NC_056731.1:1619213609-1619281732 GCF_019279795.1 Protopterus annectens
TATCGCCTCCATAGGTACTGTGCGTGGCCACACAAAGACATGCTGCTCTGCAAAATCCTTAATGTCCCGACTCATTTTCTTCTTCTTACTATTCAATAAATTCACCTCATAGCGGCCACCCGGTCGGAAAGGTCCTGCACATAAATTTCTGTTGCCTCCTCCCCCAAAACAGCAGTCAAACGTCTCTGAAGGTTCATTGCATTTACTTTACATTCCTCCTCTACTGGACGAAAAAAGTCTATAAGTAGCTGTAGATATGCCCGACTGGCATTTAAATTAATCTGCTGCCAACTCTGCAATAAGGCCGGATACTGATTTCCATAGGTGGGCATGTTTAGAATCCGCAGCCCTCTAGGTATGATTCTCTTAGTCAGGCAAGCCTCCATATGATACCTCTGTGTTTGGAGGCGTTTGAATTTATAAAGTTCATTATCCATTTCCCTCTTCAACGATCTAATGAGGGCCTCATCTTCCACCCCCATCTCGGCAGTAGTTACTGAATTCACTCCATCAAATGCAGCTAGGGGATTAACCCCATCTTCCATTAAACCATGTAGACGAATGCCGGAGGGACATGAACGACCAATATCGATGGATTCCGTCTCCACACCAGCCATACCCCGTAGATGTTGTAAAATCCTCCCTTCAAAAATAAAAATAAAAGAAAAACCACCCAGAAAGCACAAAGGTTCCAAAAATGCAGTGGCTACGAAGCAACAAGTGCAAAGCTGTCCTTAATTGTATATATTACATATACAATCAATACGGCTATTGTTACAAGCCTTTTTAAACAAGCCTTTATACCACAGGTTTATCTGTCGGCAAAGTCAATTCCGCCAAACTGGATTCAAAATGGTAAGAGTACGAGTATAAAAAATGTTACAGGTATACAAACTCCACCTGGTAATCCAACATAGGAACGACACTGCTGCGGTAGACTAAAACAATCCAATTTTATTTGTAAGCGCTTTTTCACGGCAACCAAAAGAGCCACTTCATCAGACCTATATATATATATATATATATATATATATATGTGTGTGACTCATGGCACTTAGTATTTAATGATGCTCAAACTATAAAAGTAATAGGTACGAAACCCAATTTTATTTTTAAAATGGGAAACAATATCAAGAAAATGGTGGAATACAAGAAAGAAGTAAAGACGGACAGAAAAAAATGTGACAAATAGAAGTTTTAAAATGTGGTACATGTAACCAATGTAAATACATGTCTGATGAACTTACAATTAATTTAAACAATGAATTAAAAAGTTGTGTTTATAGTAAATTAGGAAATTGTAATAGTAAACTGGAAATTTATTTAAGCATATGTCAAAAATGCTCCAGTTTTTACATTGGTAAGACTGAGAGACATTTTAGAAAAAGAATTTACGACCATATCTATAGTATTAAAACAAAAGACATGAATAATGCATTATATAAGCACATTTTTTTATGAAGGAGAGGACCATTATTTTAAATTTATCATCTTAGAAACACTAAAATCCAACCCCAAGGGAGGAGATACTAAAAGTCTGTTAAGCTATAGAGAAGTATGGTGGCAAATTTATTTAGATGCCACGACCCCCCCAGGTTTAAATGACCATATTTCGATTAAACCCCTATTATATCCTATAACTAATAATAAATTTTAGTTTTAATACTTAAATTATTCCGTATCACAGCCCCCATATAAAGTGTAGATATTATATAGATTTTACATTGATTTTTATATTCATCATTCAATAGATTTTAAACATTTTTTAACATTGACAAAATCTACTAGCATTATTATACTTCACATTTTTATAAATGTAATATTTCATATTTTTATTCAATTATTGTATATTGATACATGTACTGCATCGATGCAGAAATATTTTTCTTATAATTCATTTTTTCATTTTTTCTTCATAAATGTAGTTATCATTGTCAATGAAGTTTTATATGATGTCTTTATAGAATAGTAGATAGACGTTAACCTAGAATAGTATTTCTATGTATGTATTCATAGGAAGTAACATGATCACGTTGTCAATATTATATTATTTTTAGTATATTTCATTCATGAAGTATTATGTATTGTACCAGTGGCAGCTGTAGAGTTGAAAGTTTTAGACTACTTGTATTTTATATTTCTTCATCTTTATTTGCATCATTAACGTTACGTATAGTGTAGGAAACACAGTTGTCTCACTTTAAATATTCGAATATGTGTTGGCACCAAAAAAGGCATTTAAGGGCTTGAGTTTAATTGTTTTGTGAGTTCTGAGAAAGCCCTGTGATGTGGGGTGAAAGCGCTTAACTCTGTTCATTCTCTGTTCATTTTCTTTCGTATTTTTACAATAAAAAAAGTGATTTATTTTATTTTATTTTGGTCGTTTGTTCGTTTGGCTACAGCATCGGTTCACAGTGTTACAAAATTGGGCACTCATAGGTGTATTCGCAGTAATTTTTTACGGAGTTACTTCAGTTTGTGGATAACAGTAGATTTAGGTAGAATATAAACCACATGCCATCAAAATTCTCCTCCTCAGCCAATAATTTAATTACCACAAATCGACACTTATTGACTTTTCTGCTTCTTTTGGCACCACTGGAGCCCTTCTTGCAATCGGTATTGCTCCCTTTTTCCTTTGACCCAGACACATTGCTGAATGTCCCTCCTGAAATAATTTTTTGTCATATTTAACTGCTCGCCCAAATGTGTCTCTCACAACACTGCCATTTGCATTCTACATTTTTTAATAAAATTCAATCATTTTTGCTTATCCCTGCAAGGCCCCATAAATTCCATGTTAACCTTGACATAGTAGCCATTACGATAAAAAGAAAATAAAGTACAGTTTTGTACCTACCATAAATGCAGATGTTCGAGTGTAGACACTGCTGCAGTCATTACACTTTGGTTATCCTGCCATCAGGCGGTTCCCCAGCCGGCCTGAGTTCCAAAGTCTTGGTCCGGCGTCGGTTGCTGTCGCCTCCTCCCTGACATCAGTGCGACAGGAGTATATAAGATGCAGCCGATGCCATTTTCTTCAGTTTTTCTTGCCCCAGATATCAGGTGCCCCCAGATCGGTAGGCAATTCAAATTGCTAATAAAACATACATAAGAAATGCAAATAACATACTTTCAGCTACCAGCAACTACTCCTCATAGGTAGTAAAAGGTAGAGGAACTAGGTACATACTAGCCAGTAAGAGAAGGAGGCAGAGTAACCTGGACTGCAGCAGTGTCTACACTCGAACATCTACATTTATGGTAGGTACAAAACTGTACTACGTTCATTGTGTGACACTGCTGCAGTCATTACATTTGGGTAGAATCCCAAAGCTGAGGTAGGGTGGTTGGTTCTACAAGGCATTAGGGGTGGCTATAAGGCCCTGCAGCACTGCAGAGGCAAAGACAGCTCTGGATTTAGAGTATAGAGGCAAATGGTAATGCTTGGTGAAGGTATGCACAGAACTCCATGTTGCTGCTTCCAAAATATCCTTGGTAGGTACTCCTCTGCGGTAGGCAGTTGAAGTGGCTGTTGCCCTGGTGGAGTGAGATCTAATGCTGGTAGGCACAGGTTTTCCATGGTGCATATAGCAGAAACGCATGCAATGTCCTATCCATTTGGAAATAGTCTGTTTTGAAATAGCTTTTCCCTGTGCTGCTGCAGCATATGCTACCAATAATTGCTCAGATTTTCTGAAAGCTTTGGTTTTGTCCAAGTAGAAGCGTAACTGCCTGTGAATGTCCAATGAATGCAGTAGTCTTTCCCCTTTATTCTGTGGTTTTGGATAAAAAGTAGGCAAGTGAATGGTTTGGTTTAGAGACTCACTTGAAACCACCTTAGGCATAAATGTAGGGTTAAGTTCTTAAGGACACCCTGTCCTGGTGGAAAATGAGGAAAGGTTCCACTGTCATTAGTGCCTGCAATTCTGAAACTCTTCTTGTAGAAGTTATTGCCAGGAGCAGAACAGTTTTCCAAGAAATGTATTTTAATTCTGCCGTGCTAGCTAGTTCAAAAGGAGGTAAAGTTAATTTTTCCAAAACAAAGTTGAGGTCCCAAGTTGGAGTAGGTGTTCTATGGGGCGGTCTTATGTTTTTAGCCCCTCTGAGGTACTGTTTTAGCAAAGGATTAGAGAAAATTGGTGGATCCGTGTTGTAATGTGCAGAGATGGCAGAGGCGTGGATCTTGATGGATAAAAATAAGAGGCCTTTGCCCAGCATCTCAATCAAATATTGTAGTATCTGAGGAATATTTGGCACAAGAGGATCAAGGCTGTGAGCCTGGTTCCAGGCACAGAATCTCTTCCATTTATCTGAGTAGGCTTTCCAGGTACTAGGCCTTCTGGCCTCCAGAATGACATCCATAACTGCTTTGGAGAGAGGCATTGCTTGCATGGCAAGGGAATCTTCCATGCAGCTAGGTTTAGTGTCTTTAGCTGGCTGTGGAGTAACTGATTGTTGTGCTGAGACAGCAGATGTGGTATTTGAGGCAAAATCCAGGCTGGTCCTTGTGCTAAGTTTTTTAAGATTGGGTACCAGTGCTGGCGTGGCCAGTCTGGTGCAATCAGGATCATTTTTGGCTCTTCTTGCCTGGCTTTTAGGAGTACCTTTGGGAGAAGAGGCAGTGGTGGAAAAGCATATACTTGTAGGTTTGTCCAGCTGAATGAGAGAGCATCCACTTTCCATGCTTGCGGATGGTAACTCCTTGTGGAGAATTTCTTTAGCTGGCAATTCATTGGGGAGGCAAACAGATCTATGTCCGGGCTCCACCATTTCTTTATCATTCTGAATATTTGAGGATTCAATTCCCATTTGTGGGATCCATGATATTTCTGCTTAAGTCGTCTGCCAGTGTGTTTTTCTCTCCTGGCAGGAATTGTGCCTGTAGATGAACTTGATAGTTTATAGCTATGTCCCACAAGGTCATGGCTTGTCTGCAGAGGGGTAGGAGTGAGTGCTCCCTTGCTTGTTTATGTACCACATAACTGTGGTGTTGTCTGTCTTTAGTAGTACTTGTCCTGGATGCAACAGGTCCTTGAAAGCTAATAAGGGCATTTTGTACAGCTAGCATCTCTTTTTGATTGATGTGAAGATGCCTTTGTTCTGCGGGCCACTTGCCCTGAATACATTTTCCTGCCATGTGTGCTCCCCAGGTGTAATCCGATGCATCTGCTGTCAGTGTTTGCCTGGCTGTGGGTTGAGTGAAAGGCTGTCCCTTGTTGAGGTGACAAGTTTGAGCCCACCATCGAAACTCTTGTTGAAGGCAAGGTAATAGTGGTATAACTGTTTCCAAACTTTGACAGTGTTGAGACCATACATTCTTTAGGTACCACTGTAGTTTCCTCATATGCAGTGTGGCATATGGAATTAGTAGTATGCAAGATGCCATGAAGCCCAAGGCCTGCAGAATTTTTCTTGCAGGGAGTTGGGTCTTCGTTGCCATCAATTGAAAGTGTTGTGTCAGTTGTCTTTGCTTGTCTGGCGTGAGAAAAGCCATCTGGGCCGTTGTATTCAAGCTGGCACCCAGGAATATTATCTCTTGTGAGGGCACTAGTTTTGATTTCTTTTCATTTACTGTGTACCCCAGGCAACTTAACTTTTTTACAAACGCCAGATGCTGTAGAACAATATCTTTGCTCTCTGCTTGAATCAAGAAGTCGTCTAGGTATGGGTAAATTTGAATTCCTTTCTGTCTGCAAAATGCAATTACTGGTGCCAGGCACTTTGTGAAGACCCTGGGCGCAGTAGATAATCCAAAGGGCAGTGCAGAGAATTGATAGTGCATTGGACCAGCTAAGAACCCGAGGTATCTTCTGCAGTTTTGTCTGATAGGGACATGCAGGTATGCCTCCTCGAGGTCCAGAGTCACGAGCCAAGCTTGCTTGCCCAGCATGGGAAGAAGCTGCTGTAATGTCAACATTTTGAATTTCGGAACATCGAGGTAAGTGTTTAGTGAAGAAAGACCCAGTATGGGCCTCCAGGCTTTGTCTTTTCTGGGAACCAGAAAGAGTCTTGCGTAAAATCCTTGCCCTTGTTCCTGTTGTGGTACCTTTTGAACAGCTCCCATGTTCATGAGTGTCATTATTTGTTTTTGGGCCTCTGCCCTTTGATTTAGTGGCAGATTTGGCATACCTTTTAATCTTGGCAGAGTGTGAAAGTAGAACCTGTAACCTTTTGAAATAATATTGAGAACCCATTTGTCTTGGGTGATCATATGCAAATTGTGATAAAAAAGTGCCAGTTTTCCTCCCAAAGGGGCTGCCAAGAGTGAGTTGTTTGGCAGCTGGAGTGGGAAGACATTGGGGCTGTTGTTTATATGGTTGGTGCCTGTCTTCCCCTTCTTTCTGGCCTGATGCACCCCACTGTCAAGGCCTGTAAGGACCTTGTGGTTGACTTCTACCTCTTGGCCATCTGTATCTGCCCCTTTGAGGTCTGTCATTAACTAGAAAGGACCAATTCTTTGTTGGCCAGTTTCTACTAAATCGAGGAGGCTGAACCTGTAAGAAATCCTTCACTGTTTGCATAGATTTTGCCTTATCCTCCATTTTCTTTAATACCTCTTCTGCCTTAGCTCCAAATAAAACATCCTGCTGTAAAGGTGCAGCCAGTAATTTAGCTTTAACATGATCTAGTAACGTATGTTCTTTTAACCATGCATGTCTTCTAATGACAGAGCCTGTAACTGCTGCTCTGCATGAGGCCTCTAAAGAATCAAAACCACATTGCAAAGTATGCTTTCCCACTTGTTCAGCAGCATGCTATAAATCCTGCATTTCTTTGAAATTAGGAGGATCTGTATCTGGAAGCATTCTTTGTTTCAACTGAGACATCAAAAATTGCTGATATTTTAGCATGTGAAACTGGCAATTTAAGGCTCTCATTGCTAAAGTTGCAGACTTATATACTTTCTTTCCCCATCTGTCTAGTGCTCTGGAATCTCTGTCAGAGGGAACTGGGTTCTTTGCTGATGAGGCCTTAACCCCTTTGGGTCCCTGAGAAATAGTTTCGGGATCAGCAACAGGGCTTTTATACAGAAATTTGTGTGAGTCAGGGACTCTGTAATATCTGTCCGGTTTAAGTGGAGCTGGAGGTAAGGAATCAGGATTTAAGTTGGATTCAGTGTACACATCATCCACAATATCTAGCACTGGCGGAATAGCCAGGGGTCTGTGTTGAGGTAATAATAGGAAGTCTCTGAGCCTTTTTTTGGATTCTGAGTAATCCTGGCCTTCCCAATGGAAATGCTCCCTCATGGTATGCAAGGTTTCCCCAAAGGAGTAGTCCTCAGGGGAGAGGCTGATGGAATAGATTCCTCAGCATCATAATCCTCATAAGGGGGTAAAGAGTATCCCAGGTCTGAGGATGAATCTGAGAAAATGGACCCCTGGTCGGATGAATCAATCTGCATCCTGTCTAGGCCTTTTATAAGGTGGGGAATGGGAACCCCTGATCAGAGTGATTAGGTCTTCGGCCATTTTGAGCATTTGTTTCTTAGGCATGGAGGCCTGTCCTGGAGAATGCTGTACTTGTTTCTTAGTTTTTAAAGGGGGCTTTGACTTAGAAGAGGGTTTAATGCTTAGCTGAGTAGGTCTGAAGACACCCTCTGAAGCTGCGGGTAAGCTCAGGTACTCCGGATCCCTCTGCAGGATCGGTTTCGGTCTGTTGAAAAGCTAGCGCGTCCGAAGGTCCAGCCGTCTCCACATGGGGCTGGGGGGCGGCCTGTAGTTCTGCAGAAGCCGTTGTCAGGGGCTGCGAAGGCGCCTCACTGAAAACCGGAGAACCGGTGACTGGCCTAAAAGAGGCTTTTTCATCAGTTTTGGGCGTCGGATGCCTGTCCTTGTCTTTGCTCTTTTTATGAATACCAGTCGTCGGAAGTTCCGATGGCATGGTATAATTAAATTTTCTGCCAAAGTAATGTCGGGCAAAATTAAACCTAGCACAAAACCGACAACCAGTAACGTCGTGGTCTGGGCCTAGGCATGGGATACAATAAGAATGGAAATCCTTATGAGGTATTTGCTTCCCACAAGAAATACAGTTATTAAATTTTACTGACATCAGTCTGAGGCAAGAAAAAGTTTCCCCAACGGGGTACGTAGCTTTGTAGAAGACTTCGGTTCTGGATTCGGAATGAAAATCTCAGGAGTAGGCCGACCGACACTTGCTAACTGCTTTTGCTTCGGGCACCACACGGCCAGAAAGACTGAAGAAAATGGCGTCGGCTGCATCTTAAATACCCCTGTCGCACTGATGTCAGGGAGGAGGCGGCAGCAACCGACGCCAGACCAAGACATTGGAACTCAGGTTGGCTGGGGAACCGCCTGACGGCAAGATAACCCAAGTGTAATGACTGCAGCAGTGTCACATGATTAACATCTTCCAAATACTATATATGATGGTTCTTTTGAATGGATGCTCTCAACCTGCAGTTTACAACGATGTCTACCAGGGCAATTTTGTATGTAGTTGCTTCTTGTCATCTCTGAACACATGCTACATTTTCCCAGTTGTAATTTATTTATTTGCTTCAGGAAAAAGTAAAGAAAAAAATTCTAAGTAAATTTTAATCCCCCAAACCCATTTTAACTCACTGCAAACACACAAAACAGCTGCCAACATCCAAGGCTGCACTCACAGGCATTATCTACTCTTAACTTAAGAGTCAGCCATACTAAAACACAAATTAGAGTTGGTACTCCCACTTACACTGATTGCCATATGCCGATTGTTCTAACTGCCCCCTCAGATGTAAGAAAACGTACATATTTTCACTGAAACGCAAGTTATGAATGCCAAGATTTCTCTTGTCCAGACACTGCTACAATAGGACTGGTGTCTTTCATCCTCTGACACCCTCTAATAATGGGAATAAATTCCTAAAAACTTGAGCTCATCCCTACCCTTAACTCCCCACTCCTGCTGCCCTCCACAGATTTGATATTGCCCTCATTAGACCCCTAAAAATGCACATATGGCAATTATATACAAAAACTACATACATCAGATGTTGTTGTCTTTCGGCTTTTCCCAGTTAGGGGTCGCCACAGTGGAACTCCGGTCTGCTAATGATTGGCAGTAGATTTTTACGTGCCGAGTTGCCAGCCCTGACGCACAACATTCAACGAAGGTAAGCCCATTCACGCATGTCTCCACACAGAAAATGCTCTAGCTGAGAATCGAACAGGACAACGTCTTACTGTGAGGCGACAATGCTACCGCAGCACCACCACCACTACATACATCAGATATGGTAGGGTAAATAAGATCTCCAATTCAAACCCTCACAGACCCCTCATATGTACGTGACTGGAGAAGAAGGGTGGGTTGTTCAGTATCTTAACAGAGAAATCTAACATTCTGCAAAGTACATGAACTACATATTTATCAGATCCCACATGGATGCTGAAACAACAGGACAGATTCCCCAGCTAACCAGGATGGCCTAACCCAGTAAAACTGTAACAATGGTCACACCAAATGATACTGTCTTCCTAGAAACAGAGTCAAGATTGTAATGTTTAGCAAAGGTTTGCAGAAAAGTAAAATGGCCGCTGGCTTGTTGCAGTAACCTCATCAAGTGGAAGGTTTGGGGGGGGGGGGGAAGAGGACGACGTAGCTTGAGTCACGACTGAGTGAGTGTGCTAGGTGGAGTAGGAAGTCTTTTACAAGCTGAAGTGAAACAAAAGGAAATAATCTGAAATCCATTTTGCCAATGTAACTAATTTTTTTATCAAGTCTAGGAGCTGAAAAAAGTACAGTTGTGTACACTTACCATAAATATAGATGTTCGAGTGTATTCACTGTTGCAGTCATTCCATTGGGGTAATCTGCTGGCAGGTTGCTCTCAGTCGGCCTTATTAACAATGTCTTGGGTCCTGCTTCGGTTACTGTCCCTTCTTCCATGACGTCAGGTTGTCAGGGGTATAAAACATGCAACAGACGCCATTACATCAGTTTTTCTTGCCCCAGATGTCAGGTGCCCACCAAAAGGGAGCAAATAAGATTAAAAAAACACAAAAAATATATACCTCCAATCCCAAAAGCAAACACACCAAAAGGGCTATTAAGCATAGTGAAAAAGTAGAGGTATAACCAGAAAAAAAAAAGGGGCTGGAGGGAGGGTAACCAGGACTGCAACAGTGAATACACTCGAACATCTACATTTATGGTAAGTGTACACAACTGTACTATGTTCTTCGTGTTTCACTGCTACAGTCATTACATTTGGGTAGATTCCCAAAGCTATGGTTGGGTGGAGGGAATTATACAGCATTGGGACCAGCTATAAGGCCCTGCACGACAGCAGTGGAAAAGCCAGCTCTGGAATTAGAGAAAAGTGGTATATGGTAATGTTTGGTGAACGTATGAACTGAGCTCCAGGTAGCAGCTTCTAGAACGTCCCTGGTAGGAACACCTCTGAGAAAGGCTGTAGAAGTAGATGCAGCCCTGGTGGAATGGGACCTGATCCCCTGGGGGATAGTTTTTCCACGGTGCATATAGCAGAAATGAATACAATGGCTTATCCATTTGGAAATGGTTTGCTTTGAAATAGCCTTTCCCTCTGCCCCTGCAGCAAATGCCACCAGCAGTTCAGATTTTCTTTGAGATTCTGTCCTGTTTAAGTAAAATCTAAGTTGTCTGTATACATCCAATGAATGCAGAATCTACTCTCTCTTGTTCTGTGGACTGGGAAAGAAAGTTGGTAAAATGAATGGTCTGATTAAGAGCCACACGGGATACCACCTTAGGCATGAAGGATGGATTGGTCCTGAGAGATACCCTATCCGCATGAAAAATAATGAAAGGCTCCACTGCCATAAGAGCCTGTAATTCGGAAATCCTTCTAGCTGAAGTGACTGCTAAAAGGAAAGCCATTTTCCAGGAGAGAAATTTTAAATCTGCAGTAGCAGCTGGCTCGAAAGGAGGGAGAGTGAGCTTTTCCAATACAAAATTGAGGTCCCAGGCAGGGGTTGCAGCTCTCCTGGGTGGTCTTAAGTTTTTGGCCTCTCTGACATGCTGCTTTAGCAGAGGATAAGGGAAGAGGGGAGGTTCTGTGTTGTAATGAGCTGAAATGGCTAAGGCATGGATTTTTATGGAAGAAAAGGACAGGCCCTTTTGAAGCATCTCAGTTAAGTATTGTAAAATCTGAGGAATGTTGGGCACTACTGTGCTGATCCCTTGAGACTGGTTCCAGGCACAGAATCTTTTCCATTTGTCAGCATAAGATTTTCTAGTACTAGGCCTTCTCGCCTCCAAAATGACATCCATCACAGGTTTGCTGAGGGATGCTAAGGGTGAAATTAAGTGATTAGCCACACTGCAAGATTCAAAGTTTGGAGCTGCGTGTTCAGAATTTGGTTGTTCTGCTGAGACAGTAAGTAAGGTGTCAGAGGCAGGTGCCACTGTGGAAGGTGTGACACATTGCGCAGGAGTGGGTACCAGTGCTGGCAAGGCCAGTCTGGAGCAATCAAAAGCATTTTTGGTTTGTCCTGTTTGACTTTTAGTAGGACTTTGGAGAGCAGAGGCAGAAGAGGAAAAGCACAGACTGATAGGGTTTTCCAGCTGAATGACAGAGCATCCACTTTCCATTCTTTTTTGTGATGAGTTCTTGTGCAAAATTTGTCCAACCGATAGTTGCGGGGTGAGGCAAAAAGATCTATGTCTGGGCTCCCCCATTTGCGTGTCAACATGCTGAAAATCTGTGTTTCCAGTTTCCATTCGTGTGGGTCCATGTGATTTCTGCTTAGTTCGTCTGCCAGAGTATTCAGCTTTCCTGGCAGGAATTGAGCTTGTAGTTGTACTTGGATAGGTCAAGGCAGTGTTCCACAATGCCACGGCTAGTCTGCAAAGGGGGTAGGGAGTGTGTACCCCCTGCTAGTTTATGTACCACATAACCGTGGTGTCATCTGTCTATCATTAATTGTCCTGGATGAAGGTAGTCTTTGAAGGCTCAAGGTTCGCTTAAAAGTTCCAAATGAGAGAAGGAGACCAATAGCAAGTAGAAAATACAAAAGTTTAATCCAGTAACGCCTTGTACACTCAAAGTGCGTTTTCAAACACCTTCTTCAGAAAGTCAAACAACTTAATCAATTAAAATACATCCTTGTACATGTTTTAACTAAAAATGTTAATTGTATGATTGAACAATTAATACGTCATTGTGTGAATAATGTTATAATATCCAAAATGTTTAAAACCATTTTATATAATGACTAGTTAATTAAAAACTTTTAGTTATGTACTCACCATAACTTCAGATGTTTGGGATCCATCTCGCCTACATTCTGACTGATGGGTTCGGAGCCGATCCCTCGGCTCCGACTCGGCACGCTTATGCCAAAGAGCGAAGTCTCTTATTGGCTGAGCTTACTATATCCCAGGATGCACCACTACCAATCCCCCAGATCTAGTTTGTCCGCATACATGCATACATGCACGCACTGTTTATATAACATCGTCAGAAGAAACAAGATAAAACAGTAGAACTCAAAACCGCTCAATCTCTTCTGATCTCCAAGGCCGGGGAAGGAGGGTAGTATTAGGAATGTAGGAGATGGATCCCAAACATCTGAAGTTATGGTGAGTACATAACTAAAAGATGTTATGTGATCCTATCTCGCCTACATTCTGACTGATGGGACAGCCCCCTAGCACCTGAATCCTGGGTGGCTCACTGGAAAACACTCCTGAGTACCGTGGAACCAAATGATGCTCGCCCTTTAGATGCCACATCCAATTTATAGTGGGAAATGAAAGTGTGCGGATTGGACCAAGTAGCCGCAGCACAAATCTCAGAAATAGCGAGCTTGGAATGAAAAGCTATAGAAGTAGCCATAGCTCTGGTAGAGTGAGCTTTGACAGATGTTGTAAGTTGCTTATTTGAAGAGGAATAAGCCTGAGTTATACAATCTCTAATCCATTTGGAGATAGTAGCTTTTGTGATGGTTTTACCCAATTTATTGTCCGAGAAGGACACAAACAACTGGTCTGAATTACGAATTTGCTGAGTCCTGTCTAGATAGAAGCGCAATTGTCTGTGAACATCCAATTTATGGAGAGTGTATTCTGCTTCATTGGAGAATTTTGGGAAGAAAACTGGTAGCTCTAGAGATTGTTGGAGACAAAGATTAGAACAGACCTTTGGGACAAAAGATGGGTTAGGCCTAAGTGATACTCTATCCTTGTGAAAAATCAAGTACGGTGGTTTGATAGATAGGACTTGAAGCTCTGAAACTCTTCTTGCAGAGGTAATTGCAACTAAGAAGGCAGTTTTCCAAGACAGATATTTTAACTCACATGTAGCAGCCGGTTCGAAAGGGGAAGATGTTAATGCACGAAGCACCAAATCAAGATCCCACGGAGGTGCAGGATGAAAAACTGGGGGTCTTAACAGCCCCGCACCTTTAATGAAAGTTTTGCATAATCTGCTGCTCATCAACGGTGGATCCATGGATTCGTGAAATTTAGAGATAGCTGCCAGTTGGACTTTAATAGTAGAGACTGAAGATCTTTGATTAAACAAGGATGTTGAAAATTTCAAAACCTCTGGAATCGGGGCAGTGATAGGGTCTAAGCCCCTGAGTTGAGCCCAGATAGCAAACCTCTTCCACTTATTGAGGTACAATTTCTTAGTGGTGGGTTTGTGGGCCGAAGATAAAATGTGAATAACTTCCGGGTCTAAGGTGTGATTTCTGACTAAAGTCGGAAGTGGAGGAGCCAAGCTGTCAACTTCAAAGTGTGAAGGGACTGGTGTTGTCGTCCCGACTGATGAATTAGCAGATCCGGAGTTAGATCTAAAACCCAAGGATCGTCCACCGCATGTTTCTTCAGGTAGGGAAACCATACCCGACAAGGCCAGTGCGGAGCAATTAGTATCATTGTGGACCCCAATTGAGAAGCTTTCTGAATGACTTTGGAGAGAAGTGGAATCGGAGGAAAGGCATAAAGCAGCCCTGTTGGCCAAGGTTGTGCTAGAGCATCCATAGCTGCTTCCCCCTGATGTGGAGTCAAGGAGAAGAACCTTTTGCACTTTGTGTTTTGTGGTGTTGCAAACAGGTCGCAGCACGGCGTCCCCCATCTCCTGAAAACCTGAGCTGCTACTGTTTCGTTCAGGGACCACTCGTGAGGAGAGAGAATTGTCCTGCTTAATCTGTCTGCCAATATATTTGATTTGCCCGGAATGTGGGTCGCTACCAAGAAACGGCTGGTAGCTACAGCCCATTCCCACACCCTCATGGCCTCTCTGCAAAGGGGGTAAGATCTGGTCCCTCCTTGTTTGTTTAGATACCAGACCACCGACATGTTGTCTGTGTGGATAGCGATAATGCCCTGAGGGAGAAACTTGTGGAGGGCCTGTAGGGACAGAAGTACAGCCCTCATCTCCAATACATTGATGTGGAGAAAGGTTTCGCCTGGAAGACAGGAACCCTGAACTAACCTGCCCAGACAATGCCCCCCCCCACCCTGTCTGGGAGGCATCCGTCGTCAGGGTGACCACCGGAGGGGGGATAACAAAAGGACTTCCCTGATTCAGATTGGACGGCTGAAGCCACCAGCGAAGGTCCCGTTTGCACGTTTCTGTAATCATAATGGGGTGATTGAGGGGAAGATCCTGAAAGGACCATTGAGTCGATAATAGCCACTGAAGAATCCTCATGTGCAATCTTGCCAGAGGAACTAGGAGAACCGTGGCAGACATCGAACCTAAAAGTTGCAGGACCATCCTGGCTGGGGCCTTGGATCTTGAAAGCAGGGCTTGAACTTGGTCTTGTAAAGTTTGAATCCTTTCGGTAGGAAGAAAAACGCGCATCAATTTTGAGTCTATCTCTGCTCCTATGAACCTTATGCGCTGAGAGGGCAGCAAGACAGACTTTGACCAATTGAATGTAATTCCCAGGGTAGCACCCAGGGAAATGGTGGCTTTGAGGTTGTCCATTAGTAGATGACTGGTGGTGGCAGTCAGGAACTAGTCGTCCAGATAGGGAAACACTTGGAATCCAAGACTCCTCAGGTGAGCAGTTACTACTGCCAAACACTTGGTGAACACCCTGGGGGCTGTGGTGAGACCAAAGGGCAGTGCACAAAATTGGAAATGACTGTCTCCCAGGCTGAAGCGCAGGTACTTCCTGGACGCCCGATGTATCGGTATGTGATAATAGGCGTCCTTGAGATCTATGGAGCACATCCAAACATCCTTCTCCAACAATGGGAGAATGGATTGTAACGTGACCATTCGGAATTTGGATTTCATGACGGATTGGTTTAGTCTGCTGAGATCCAATATTGGTCTCAGGTCCCCTGTCTTTTTTGGCACTAAAAAGAACCTTGAGTAATTTCCGGATCCGATCTGGTCTGTGGGGACCGGTTGGATGACTCCTTTTTCTAGCAGTTTTAAAGCTTCTGCGGCTGCAATATCCCTTTGACTGGGTGGTGGGTCCGGGATTTTTTTGGACGGTGGGGGTGAGTGTGTGAAGGGAATGGTGTAACCTCCGGCAATAATCCGAAGCACCCATCTGTCCTGAGTGATAGACTCCCAGGCTTTTAGGTGCTTGGCAAAATGGCACCCGACTGGCTCCGGAGCAGCACAGCCGGGCAATCCCTCATGAAGTGTGGGAGGCTGAAGAGCCACGAAAGGACTCGCGGTCTCCAGAATTGCGGGACCTCTGCTGCCTCTGGGACGGCCTCCCAGAAAAATTTCCCGCCCTCTGCCTCTGGAAGGGGAATCTTCCTGCTGTTGAGGGAAAAACTTACGTGATTTGCGGAACCACATCTTCCCTCCTCCTTTAGCCTTGGGATAAGGCCGAAAGGGAGTGGAATAACGTGCACCCACGGCAGAAAAAGTTTTTCCCTCTTGCTCACAGCGGTAAGAGTGTCTTTAACCTTAGGTCCAAACAAAGAGGACCCATCAAAGGGAGCGTCGTGAAGGAAGACTTGAAGGCCTCCGCAAAATGACACAACGGAGCCAGGCTTGTCTCCGAGAGCCACGCCTGTGCCTGCCGCTCTACCGCCTTCGGCCGCATATGAAATGAGCCTCATGGACGAGTTAGAAATTGAAGTAAGGATAGCCAACTGAGAGCTAACCGACTGGGCTAGCTGCTCAGGTAGGTTACCCGAGAGGGAATCTGACAGCTCCTTGACCAGATCCCTCTGAAGCCTGGTAAAATGTGCCAAATAATTCAGGGACCTTAAAGTAAAGGCCGCTGAAGTCAGGGTGCGCTTCCCGTACAGGTCCATGCTCCTAGACTCCTTATTAGGTGGATGGACGGACGTTGAAGCCTCTGCCACGTCCTGTTGTGTAGCAGATGCCACCACCATGGCATCTACAGCCACGCCTTTGGTCAGGAACTCCTTCTCGGGTGGGGCAGACAAAAATTTGTTAGGACGAGAAGGCACTGGTTCCACGGTATCTGGATGTTCCCACGCCCTCCGACAAACCAAATCCAGGAGCTCGAAGGGCGGAGACACCCAGGAGGCGGAGGGCTGAGCCCCAAAGGCCTTGAGAAGCACTGACTCATCAGCAGAGGGGGGTTTGGATATCCAGCCGCCTCGTTGTTTGAGGATCTCTAAAATGTCTGCAAACGAGACATCATCCGAGGACGACTTCGGGGACCCCTCCGCATCATCAAGATCAGTGTCCGATGTAATAGACTCGGGAGTCCACGTGCTTCCTCTTGCACGATCTCTTCCTTGGGGGCTCCTCTGAAGACAACTCAAGAACCCTCAGGAGGAGGGAACCCCAATGGGGTAACCTCAGGCCCAGGGGCTCCGCTGCCTAAGGACAGGGAACTGCCAAAGACCCAGTCTCCACGCCCAGGGAAGGTGCCGGTAAAGCCGGAGAGATGGCAAGAAGACTTGGCCAAGGCACTCCTCATAGCTCTGAAAGCCGGACCCCAGAATCCTGGGAGTGTCCGGTCCCCGAGCCATGATAGCAGACGGAAGTCCCACAGCCGCACCGAGAGGAGGCTCGGAACCGACAGCATAGGTCCCAAACATCACCCCGGGTCCAGCCGAAGAAGTCCGTGTACCAAACTCGGACCAAGGCCGGGTTGGAGTAAGGGTCGGAGCCGACCCTAAGACCTCCACCGCTCCAACAGCACCTGCTCCGACGGAGCCAAGCGGTCCGAGGAGGACTGCCAATGACATGGGCATGGGTCGCCGGCTCAAGCCAACTGGGTCGGAGCCGAAACAAATTTTTGAAAGACTGGGGACTGGAACAGTCTTTGGAGCACCCTGTCTATGTCCGAATCTGACATCCTCGATGACCTAGAGGATACTGAACGGGTTCGAGATGGCCTCTCCAACGGCCCCAAGGGGCTAGGGGACCGCCCGAGGCGACTCTATGACTATCGGCGCCAAGGAATACCCAAACTAGTTTCCATCGGTGCCGAGGAGGGCTTCGCCGAGGAGGAAGTGTCTGAGCAGATAACCTTCATCGGCTCCGATACCAGTGGAGCCGACGAAGGTGACCCGCCTCTCGATGCCCCAGCCATCGGCTCCGAAGCCAGAGGAGTCGAGACAGGTGGCATCGAGGCAGACCGTTCCGCCCTCGGCCCAAGTCCTTGGAGCCGAAGGAGAAACCTGCCTATGTCTTTTGGCGGTCGGATCCGACGGACTGGTCGGAGCCGACGCCCTTTTCTTTTTAGCAGGAGAAGGAGAGGATGCTAAAGCTTCTTCAAAGGAGGGTTTTATAAGGCCTTTTAATATGAGTTTATTTTTCCTCTCTTGGAGGACCCTCGAGGAAAAAGCGTGACACACGCTGCAGGACTCCTGCAAATGTTTTGCACCCAAACAATAAACACAGAGAGAGTGGTCATCTGTTATAGACATTTTAAAGTTGCACTTGGTGCACTTTTTAAAGCCTGAAGGCCTAGGAACCTGAGACATTCCGGTAAATTATACAGTGAACTAGCCAAACACAGTACAGACACTGTAATTATGACAGAAAACGAAATTCTCTGCTTTGTCCTTCTTTTTAAAGAAAAAGAAACTATCAGCAGTATAAAGGATCCGAGATCCCTAAACAGAACAGAAGTCACCTAACAATTAAAAAGACCGGGAAAGGCCTTTCCACACAAGAGGTACTCCTGGTCAATCAACACTCACAACACAAGAATTTACCAAGTAAATTTCACCAAACGCACTCTAAACACAAGATAGCTGTTAAAACAGCTTTTAGTTGAAGAATAAAGAAATTCCTGACAGAAAGTTAGTGAAAATAATCACTACTTAGCTCAGCCAGCTCGAGACCACGTCTTCACTTGTTAGCGGCAAACGAGATCTGGGGGATTGGTAGTGGTGCATCCTGGGATATAGTAAGCTCAGCCAATAAGAGACTTCGCTCTTTGGCATAAGCGTGCCGAGTCGGAGCCGAGGGATCGGCTCCGAACCCATCAGTCAGAATGTAGGCGAGATAGGATCACATAACATCAATATTTGAACATGTTAAAAAATATATATTCATTAACAAGAACTTATTTTATTCAAAATTTTAACCTAAAACTCAAGCTACAAATGAATTTGTGTTGGTGAGTGTTTATAATGGGTAAAATATTTAATACAACACATTACTGCCATCTATTGGAATCAAAATGTATATACAAGAAATTACAATTTAGCAGCCCTCAACTTTAACACTGGAACCAGTGAAAGCATGTCATTCAAACCTGGTTCCCTGGTTGTTTCCAGAATTATTTGCCAGAATAATTCCCTGTACTCTAATTTAGTTTCCCACATGCCACCCCTGATTTCTTTTGGAACAACCTCTAATACAAAATAATAAAAAAGTATTCTTTACAAACTTGGGAATGACGGAACAAGGCATTATTTACATTTTGCCTTTTTATCTCGTAATAGTGTTCATATATTCTGGATTTTAACTTCCTCTCTGTTTTCCCAACATAAAAAGAGTTACAGGAGCGGCATGTGGCTAGGTAAACTACTCCCTGGGTATTGCAATTTGAACAATTATCACTGGAAATACATCTATTCCTACTCGGAATTATAATGCTAAAACTGTTTTGAATATATTGACATTGAGAACAAGAGCCACATTTAAATGTACCCAATCTCCGGGATACGTTGTTGGCTTTAATGTTTCCCCCAAATTCAAACAAATTTTTAAAATTCAAATCCTTTCTGTATATAAATTTCAAGGTTTTTTTACGTATATGTTCCAGGTCAGAAATTTGCTTAAATCTGTCCCATTCCTTGCTGATCACTTGTTTAAGCAATGCAGAGTCACCAGTATAGTCCATAACATAAGCCTGCGTAAAATCATTGACCTCATTAACAACACCACCCCTATTACTGTTGGTGGAAAATTCTGGCACATCCTGACCTAAACTTGGGGCAAATCTCTGTTTCCTACCCTCCAGGACAATTAAGTACATTTCATCTATAATATATTCCGGATAACCCCTTTCTTTAAACATATTCATTACATATTGGCTATCCTTATAAAACTCCAAATCATCAGAAGTCATCCGACTAGTCCTAATTAATTGCCCCTTAAGTATGTTTTTCTTCTGAGCAAAAGGATGCCCACTAGTAAAATGAAGGTAGGAATTTGAAAAGGTAGGCTTCCTATATATTTTAGAAGAGAAATGGCCATTGTCCTTAATCAGGGAAACATCCAGGTAAATACACTCATCTCTATTTAAATTAAATATAAAATCTAGAAATTCAGTGGTACCTTTGATATATGTCAAAAATTCAAAGAACCTTTCCTCTGTATCGGTCCAAAAAATGACAATATCGTCCAAGAACCGTTTCTAAAGGACCCAACAGTGTTTAAAATCACTATGATTAATAAAAACTTTTTCCCACCACGAAAGTATAATATTTGCATATGTAGGTGAACATTTGGCCCCCATGGCCACCCCCTTTTCTTGCTTGTAAAATTCTCCTTGAAAATACATATAATTATTTTTGAGAATAACTTCCATGAGTAATAGGCAAATTCTGAATTCATCTGTCGAAAAATTACCATTTTCCCTCACACTTTCTTCAAGCCACAAAAGGCCAATATCATGTGGTATTGATCCAAATAAATCAATAATATCCAGAGTAATAAAAATAATATCATTAGAAAAAAGATTAGTCTTCACTTGTCTGAGGAAATCCCAAGAATCCATTAACACTGACACCCTTGTTACATAATCTTTTTAGTTTTACGTCAACATATTTGGCTAGGGAAGTAGTAATAGAACCTTCAGATGAGACAATAAGACGTAATGGGGGGTCTTTGGAATCCTTGTGAACTTTCAGAATACCAAATATGGAGGGCACCCTAGGATTTTTATTTATCAAGAAATTATATGTATCCACATCAATAGAATTTTCTAACAATAAGTCGTTAAGTATTAGATTTATCTTAGCTTTGGAAATATTGACTTCATTAATTGAAGCTTTAGAATACTTTGAAGTATCCTGTAAGGTTTCCTTCATCTTTGACTCATAAGTTATGGCATCCATTAAAACAGTACCTCCCCCTTTATCTGGTTGCATAATTCTAATGTTCTTGTTGTTCTTCAAGGAATACAATAAGTTGCTCTCATTCCTGGAAAGGTTAGAAAAAACCTTATGTGTGTTGATAGTTTTTCTAATTTCACATTCCATCACTTTCTCTAAGTTTTTTAACTGTGGGTGGAGTGGAGGGTTATAAACACTTTTTTTCCTAAGTAGGGAGGGTGTGTGAATATTGGGACTAGAATCATGAAACAAAAGTCCCAAATTCTGTTTTCTTAGAAACAATTTTAAATCTACAATTGCCCTAGGGATACTAGCCTTCCTCAAAGGAATGTATTTAAAACCCTTTGTAAAAAGCTGAAAGTATCTTGGGAAATGTCCAACGAACTATAGTTAAAGATTTTGTATTGGTTAAATTCGAAGATGTTACCACACTGTTTTATTTGAGTATCTGTCAGGTTTATCTCCTGTAATTCCTTCTGTAATAGTTGTGAGGGTAATTGTACTGAACAGGACTCCGGTTGCGAATCCGGTTGGATCTGCGAAGAGGGGGAATTTGTTCTAAAGGGATGTCACCAAGAAAACCTTCCTCATTGTCATTTTCTATCACTGTTTCCATATCCTGGCCTATATCGAGGTTATCATTATCTTGTCCAACAAACTCATCTCTGTAAGCTTTAAATGGTCTGGGTTTGGGGTATGCAATCCCTAATCTATATTCCTTTATGTCTCTCTCCAGTTTATTAGCTTTCCTTTTCATATTATTCATACAGTCCTTTTCAATATGTGAAAAAATATTATAATAAAAATTTTTCTCAGATTCCATAGTAAACATCAAATCATTAATAATGTTGACATTGATTGAATTCATTTTAGAAACAGGGGATGCCCTAATTCTGTCATTTTCTGCTATAATGGCTTTAACCATATCCAAACCACATCTATTGAAAATTTCTATCCATTCCTTGTGAAAAACAGAACCTAATTCAACTCTATTGGGATATTTACAAACACATAATCCCTTTGGTACTATACCCTTGTCTAAACATTCTTGTAAAAAAGCAGTATCACAACCCAATCTTTTGTATTTATCTAAATAAAAATACAGTGTATCAAGATTTTCTCTATAAGTTTTAACACCTGATTCAGCGTTGTAAGAATCAGGGGCCACAGGATTTAAAGTAAATTGTTTATCCAAAAAACTGTTAAGGTCAATAACTTTGGACTGATTTGAAAAGTCACCTTGTACTCGTGGTATACGCTGTTCGCGTTGCATGCGTTGTTCCTTGGGAGCCCCAGGCATTCCAATTTGTCTTTCTCCCTTGTCCTCAGAATTAGAATGCAATAGTTGCGGAAAATCGCTGAAATCAATGTCCTGTTGTTGGGAAGTTGACGGACCGGCTTCAGCGTCATTAATCCGTTGTATAGAACCAGGAAGTAACTGCCCCGGTTGTGAGCGGTTGCTCACTGCTGGTAATGCTCGTTGTTGTGAAGTTGACGGACCGGCTTCCACGTCATTAATCCATTGTGTAGAACCAGGAAGTAACTGCCCCGGTTGTGAGCGGTTGCTCACTGCTGGTAATGCTCGACCTGCTACTAGGGAGACAATGGAAACACACGCTGGTGTCAAAAGTTCCACTAGCTGGGAAAGTTGGCCAATTACTTTCCTAAGCTCGCCCTTTTCGTTGTAGATTGAATCATTGCTGGTCTCCACTCCTGAAACCTCGGCCATCTCGTAACTGAACCAAAACCAAACACAAGGAGATGTAAGCGAACAAAGCTTGACCAAAAAAAACTCAAGGTTCGCTTAAAAGTTCCAAATGAGAGAAGGAGACCAATAGCAAGTAGAAAATACAAAAGTTTAATCCAGTAACGCCTTGTACACTCAAAGTGCGTTTTCGAACACCTTCTTCAGAAAGTCAAACAACTTAATCAATTAAAATACATCCTTATATATGTTTTAACTAAAAATGTTAATTGTATGATTGAACAATTAATACGTCATTGTGTGAATAATGTTATAATATCCAAAATGTTTAAAACCATTTTATATAATGACTAGTTAATTAAAAACAATATTTGAACATGTTAAAAAATATATATTCATTAATAAGAACTTATTTTATTCAAAATTTTAACCTAAAATTCAAGCTATATATGAATTTGTGTTGGTGAGTGTTTATAATGGGTAAAATATTTAATATAACACATTACTGCCATCTATTGGAATCAAAATGTATATACAAGAAATTACAATTTAGCAGCCCTCAACTTTAACACTGGAACCAGTGAAAGCATGTCATTCAAACCTGGTTTCCTGGTTGTTTCCAGAATTATTTGCCAGAATAATTCCCTGTACTCTAATTTAGTTTCCCACATGCCACCCCGGATTTCTTTTGGAACAACCTCTAATACAAAAAAATAAAAAAAGTATTCTTTACAAACTTGGGAATGACGGAACAAGGCATTATTTACATTTTGCCTTTTTATCTCGTAATAGTGTTCATATATTCTGGATTTTAACTTCCTCTCTGTTTTCCCAACCTAAAAAGAGTTACAGGAGCGGCATGTGGCTAGGTAAACTACTCCCTGGGTATTGCAATTTGAAAAATTATCACTGGAAATACATCTATTCCTACTCGGAATTATAATGCTAAAACTGTTTTGAATATACTGACATTGAGAACAAGAGCCACATTTAAATGCACCCAATCTCCGGGATACGTTGTTGGCTTTAATGTTTCCCCCAAATTCAAACAAATTTTTAAAATTAAAATCCTTTCTGTATATAAATTTCAAGGTTTTTTTACGTATATGTTCCAGGTCAGAAATTTGCTTAAATCTGTCCCATTCCTTGCTGATCACTTGTTTAAGCAATGCAGAGTCACCAGTATAATCCATAACATAAGCCTGCGTAAAATCATTGACCTCATTAACAACACCACCCCTATTACTGTTGGTGGAAAATTCTGGCACATCCTGACCTAAAATTGGGGAAAATCTCTGCTTCCTACCCTCCAGGACAATTAGGTACATTTCATCTATAATATATTCCGGATAACCCCTTTCTTTAAACATATTCATTACATATTGGCTATCCTTATAAAACTCCAAATCATCAGAAGTCATCCGACTAGTCCTAATTAATTGCCCCTTAAGTATGTTTTTCTTCTGAGCAAAAGGATGCCCACTAGTAAAATGAAGGTAGGAATTTGAGAAGGTAGGCTTCCTATATATTTTAGAAGAGAAATGGCCATTGTCCTTAATCAGGGAAACATCCAGGTAAATACACTCATCTCTATTTAAATTAAATGTAAAATCTAGAAATTCAGTGGTACCTTTGATATATGTCAAAAATTCAAAGAACCTTTCCTCTGTATCGGTCCAAAAAATGACAATATCGTCCAAGAACCGTTTGTAAAGGACCCAACAGTGTTTAAAATCACTATGATTAATAAAAACTTTTTCCCACCACGAAAGTATAATATTTGCATATGTAGGTGAACATTTGGCCCCCATGGCCACCCCCTTTTCTTGCTTGTAAAATTCACCTTGAAAAAATACATATAATTATTTTTGAGAATAACTTCCATGAGTAATAGGCAAATTCTGAATTCATCTGTCGAAAAATTACCATTTTCCCTCATACTTTCTTCAAGCCACAAAAGGCCAATATCATGTGGTATTGATCCAAATAAATCAATAATATCCAGAGTAATAAAAATAATATCATTAGAAAAAAGATTAGTCTTCACTTGTCTGAGGAAATCCCAAGAATCCATTAACACTGACACCCTTGTTACATAATCTTTTTAGTTTTACGACAACATATTTGGCTAGGGAAGTAGTAATAGAACCTTCAGATGAGACAATAAGACGTAATGGGGGGTCTTTGGAATCCTTGTGAACTTTCGGAATACCAAATACGGAGGGCACCCTAGGATTTTTATTTATCAAGAAATTATATGTATCCACATCAATAGAATTTTCTAACAATAAGTCGTTAAGTATTAGATTTATCTTAGCTTTGGAAATATTGACTTCATTAATTGAAGCTTTAGAATACTTCGAAGTATCCTGTAAGGTTTCCTTCATCTTTGATTCATAACTTATGGCATCCATTAAAACAGTACCTCCCCCTTTATCTGGTTGCATAATTCTAATGTTCTTGTTGTTCTTCAAGGAATACAATAAGTTGCTCTCATTCCTGGAAAGGTTAGAAAAAACCTTATGTGTGTTGATAGTTTTTCTAATTTCACATTCCATCACTTTCTCTAAGTTTTTTAACTGTGGGTGGAGTGGAGGGTTATAAACACTTTTTTTCCTAAGTAGGGAGGGTGTGTGAATATTGGGACTAGAATCATGAAACAAAAGTCCCAAATTCTGTTTTCTTAGAAACAATTTTAAATCTACAATTGCCCTAGGGATACTAGCCTTTTTCAAAGGAATGTATTTAAAACCCTTTGTAAAACCCTTTAAATATGTTTAAAGAAAGGGGTTATCCGGAATATATTATAGATGAAATGTACCTAATTGTCCTGGAGGGTAGGAAGCAGAGAGTTGCCCCAATTTTAGGTCAGGATGTGCCAGAATTTTCCACCAACAGTAATAGGGGTGGTGTTGTTAATGAGGTCAATGATTTTACGCAGGCTTATGTTATGGACTATACTGGTGACTCTGCATTGCTTAAACAAGTGATCAGCAAGGAATGGGACAGATTTAAGCAAATTTCTGACCTGGAACATATACGTAAAAAAACCTTGAAATTTATATACAGAAAGGATTTGAATTTTAAAAATTTGTTTGAATTTGGGGGAAACATTAAAGCCAACAACGCATCCCGGAGATTGGGTACATTTAAATGTGGCTTTTGTTCTCAATGTCAATATATTCAAAACAGTTTTAGCATTATAATTCCGAGTAGGAATAGATGTATTTCCAGTGATAATTTTTCAAATTGCAATACCCAGGGAGTAGTTTACCTAGCCACATGCCGCTCCTGTAACTCTTTTTATGTTGGGAAAACAGAGAGGAAGTTAAAATCCAGAATATATGAACACTATTACGAGATAAAAAGGCAAAATGTAAATAATGCCTTGCTCCGTCATTCCCAAGTTTGTAAAGAATACTTTTTTCATTTTTTTGTATTAGAGGTTGTTCCAAAAGAAATCAGGGGTGGCACGTGGGAAACTAAATTAGAGTACAGGGAATTATTCTGGCAAATAATTCTGGAAACAACCAGGGAACTAGGTTTGAATGACATGCTTTCACTGGTTCCAGTGTTAAAGTTGAGGGCTGCTAAATTGTAATTTCTTGTATATACATTTTGATTCCAATAGATGGCAGTAACGTGCTGTATTAAATATTTTACCCATTATAAACACTCACCAACACAAATTCATTTGTAGCTTGAGTTTTAGGTTAAAATTTTGAATAAAATAAGTTCTTATTAATGAATATATATTTTTTAACATGTTCAAATATTGTTTTTAATTAACTAGTCATTATATAAAATGGTTTTAAACATTTTGGATACTATAACATTATTCACACAATGACGTATTAATTGTTCAATCATACAATTAACATTTTTAGTTAAAACATATATAAGGATGTATTTTAATTGATTAAGTTGTTTGACTTTCTGAAGAAGGTGTTCGAAAACGCACTTTGAGTGTACAAGGCGTTACTGGATTAAACACTTGTATTTTCTACTTGCTATTGGTCTCCTTCTCTCATTTGGAACTTTTAAGCGAACCTTGAGTTTTTTTTGGTCAAGCCTTGTTCGCTTACATCTCCTTGTGTTTAGTCTTTGAAGGCTGTCAAGTGCATTCTGCACGGTTAACACTTCTTTTTGATTGATATGAAGGTGCATTTGATTTGGGCTCCATTTGCCCCGAATGCACTTCCCTGCCAGATGTGCCCCCCAAGCATAGTCTGATGCGTCTGTAGTTAGGGTTTGGGTGGCATGGGGTGGTGTGAATGACAGTCCCTTGTTTTGGTGGCAGGCCTCTGCCCACCATAGGAACTCTAGTTGCAGGCAAGGAATGATAGGAATCATTGCTGCCAGGCTGTGACAATGCTGACTCCATAGGCTTTTTAAGTACCACTGAAGTTTCATCATATGCAGTCTTGCATATGGAATTAGAAGACTGCAGAAGGCCATGAACCCCAAGGCTTGCAGTATTTGCCTTGCAGAAAGTAGGGTTTTTGTGGCCATCTGTTTGAAGTAAGGAACCAAATGAATTTGCTTCTCTGGCGTAAGGAAAGCCATCTGGGCAGTTGTATTCAAGCTTGCACCCAGGCATGTAATTTTTTTGAGAGGGTACCAGTTGTGATTTCTTTTCGTTTATAGTGTACCCTAGACAAGTTAGAACCCTTTTTACAAATGCCAGATGGTTTAGAAGAATGTCCTTGTTTTCTGCCTGAATTAGACAATCGTCCAGGTATGGATATATGTGAATGTTCCTTTGCCTGCAAAATGCAATTACTGGAGCCAGGCAATTTGGGAAGACCCTGGGCGCAGTAGATAAGACAAAGGGCAGTGCAGAGAACTGGTAATGCAAGTAGCCTGCTGTGAAGTGGAGGTATCTTCTGCAAGATTCCCTTAAGGTATGTAAAGTTTCCACAAAAGAAAAATCCTCAGGGGGAGAAGCAGAAGGAATGGAATCTTCTGCATCAGAGTCCTCATAAGTAGGTATAGGTGTCTAAATTAGAAGAGTCAGAAGAAAGAATCCTGTTCAGAAGATTTATAATCAATGTCTTGCCTAGGCCTCTTAGAAGAGTATCAGAGTAGTTAAATCTTCAGCCATTTTGATAATTTTTTTAGGCATGGGGCCTGCACATGCGGCCCAGGCATTGTTTTTTTAGGCATAGGTCTGGATTTTGGCCTTAGTTTTGAAGATGGCGTCGGTCTAATATACAAATCTGTAGGTTTGAAAATACCCTCAGAAGCCGGTGCCTGTACAGCGGCTCTAGACCCATTCAAGGTACAGACATCCGCAGGTTCCATAATTGAAGCATCTCGCAGCATACCAGACTCCGAATGGGTCTCAGTAGAGGCCTGCGAATCAGAAGTAGCGGGTATCAGGGGCTGCGAAATCACCTCACTGAGTACCAGCGAACTGGCGACTGGCTTACGGCCTGTCTTTCTTTGCATTTTTTAGGTATTCCGGTAGTCTGATTGCTAACCAATGGCATTTCTGGATAAAGCGTGAGCCAAAATATTTAGAAGCAAAAATGTACAGACGTTTGATAGTGCGTTGATTAAATAAAGCACAAAACTAACAGCAAGGTATGTTGTGGTCAGGGCCTAGGCAAGGAATACAGTACAAATGAAAATCTTTATGAGGTAATTGCTTCCCACAAGTAATGCAATTATTAACTTTTACTGACATCGGAAAGGAGCAAGAAAACGTTTCCCCAACAGGGTACTTAGCTTTTCAGTTTAAGACTTCGAATCCGAAACTCGAAAACGAAAATTTCAGGAGCCGGCTGATCGGCACTTGCACACTGCTTCTGCTTCGGGCACTGTGCGGCAAGCAAGACTGATGTAATGGCATCGGCTGCATGCTTTATACCCCTGATGACCTGACGTCATGGAAGAAGGGACAGCAACCGACGCAGGACACAAGACTTTGTTAATCAGGCCGACTGAGGGCAACCTTCCAGCAGATTACCCAAATGTAATGACTGCAACAGTGAAACACGAAGAACATCTGAAAAAAAGATGCTCATCTTTCCTATGATCCTTTGTGCAATCCAGACAGATCCAGGCAGAAGTGCAATTGTCTGTGAACTTCTCTTTGCCTGGGTGGTACAGGGGGGTGTGGTTGGAAAGTATGAATTGGGGATTTTACCAAAAAGGGAATGATGAAACTTCTCCCAAATGTCCTGCTCCATCAACAAAAATTTAAAGTCATTAGACACTCACTTTCTTCCTCCTAGGCTTCCTTCTGTTACTTCCTGTCACCAATCAGATAAAAAACAGAAGCCTGCATAAAAAGATATTATTGTCTTGTACAGATATTAGTAAAAATGTACATTTATAAATCACTGACAAGAAATATATATATCTATATACGAGTCACAGAATAATGTGTGTAGACAATTGCAACTTACTATAAGGCAATGATGCACTGCTCGCTATAGAAGATGCATCACTGCAGGTAGAAGCTGGAGAAGGAGGTGGTCCCATCTCAGTTTTCACAGGTTCTTGTTTACTCTCTGTCCTATGGCAAAAAGGTCAGATCGGTTATACTACTATTCTTAAGTGACAATTTAAGCAGGTTCTTAAAAAAAACAAATGACTAATTTTTTGGGAAGGCAGCACCACTTTTTCCAACACATCAAGATGTAGTTACATAATGTCCATATTCCAGTAATTCCAAATTTAACACATGAAAAACAAAAATAAAAATAACCAGTAAACTGTTACTCCTGTACCAACTATAGGCCAATATATCTGAAAAGTTCAAGTTTCCAGCCTCAAAATTACTTTATTTGGATACACCCAAAACAATTTGTCTAAACCAATCCATTCATCAATAGCTCCAACAACAGCTCTCATGAATGAAATGGCGGAGAAAGTAGTTGCGTACTTACCATAAATGTAGATGTTCGAGTGTATTCACTGTTGCAGTCATCATATTTGGGTTATTGGCCAGCAAGTAGCCCTCAGCCGGCCTGAATACCAGAGTCTTGGGATTTCTGCGTCAGATGCTGTCGCTTCTTCCATGATGTCAGGTCGTCAGGGGCATAAAACATGCAGCAGACGTCATTACATCAGTTTTTCTTGTCCTAGATGTCAGGTGCCCCCACAATAGGAAGCAATTATATGGTGTGGAACACCCACAGCAAAAAGCAAATACACATAGCATAAGATATGTTGAAACACAGGTGCCCAGTAGGAAGGTAGCTGAAAAAAAGAAGCTGAACCACGACAAAGTAAAATCTTTTTTTAATACAAAATGGTGAGCGCTTTCACAATGGTAACCATTGCTTCATCAGACAGTTAATTCAAACAGCAACAGCACTTAAATACTTTAATTCATTACAAGAACAACCAATCCTACCACTCAAAGTTAATTCAGCACTCAGCAATCAATTAATTACTATGGTTACGTTTTGCCCTTGGTTAATTGCTAAAGTTAGAAAAATTCTGTTTAAAAACCACATACACAAAATTTAAAAAGTTAGAAAAATTCTGTTTAAAAACCACATACACAAAATTCTTAGCCCCTCTGAGGAACTGTCTTAAGACAGGGTAAGAGAATAAAGGTGGATCAGTGTTGTATTCTGCAGAAATGGCTGAGGCATGGATTTTGATGGAGGAGAAAAAGTCCACTGCTTAGCAGTTCAGCCAAATATTGTAGTACTTGAGGTAAATTCAGTTTTCCAGGATCCTGGCCCTTTTTCTCATTCCAGACACAAAAACATTTCCATTTTGCAGAGTAAGCTTTTCTAGTTGATGGCCTTCTGGCCTCCAAAATGACATCCTGCACCTCCTTGGAGAGTAGGGCCTGCTGTGATGCTAAGGAATCTTCCATGCGGCTAGATTGAGTGTTTTTAGCTGGCTGTGCAGAGTTTTGAAGCTGTGCTGAGTCAGAAGAAGAGGTATTAGAGGCAGGGTCCATGGTGGGGAATGCGTCAGGCTCCTCAGGAGTGGGTACCAGTGTTGCCTTGGCCAGTCCGGAGCAATGAGGATCATCTTTGGTCTGTCTGCTCTGGTCTTCAATAGAACTTTGGGCAGCAGAGGCAGAGGTGGGAAGGCATAAACTGTCATTGATGTCCAACTGAAAGAGAGAGCGTCCACTCTCCAGGCCTTTGGATGGAAGATACTTGAGCAGAATTTTGTCAATTGATGATTTTTGTGGGAGGCAAAGAGATCTATGTCTGGCCTTCCCCATTCTTGGATTATTTCTGTAAAAACTTTTGGATGCAATTGCCATTCGTGTGGATCTGTCATATTCCTGCTTAGGTTGTTTGCCAGCGTGTTTTCCTTGCCTGGCAAGTACTGTGCTTGTAGTTCCATTTGTAAGTCCATGGCCATGTTCCAAAGTGACATGGCCAGTCTGCATAGGGGGTAAGAATGTGTTCTTCCCTGCTTGTTTATGTACCACATAACTGTGGTGTTGTCCGTTCTTATCAATAGTTGACCTGGTTGTAGAAAGTCCTTGAAGGCTATAATAGCATTTATTACTGCTAGCATTTCTTTTTGATTGATGTGAAGGTGCTTTTCTTTTTGGGACCATTTGCCCTGAATGCAACGATCTGTCATGTGCGCCCCCCAGGCGTAGTCCGAGGCGTCTGTTGTGATGACTTGATTTGCTTGAGGCTTGCTGAATGGAAGACCTGTGTTTGACATGCTTGAGCCCACCACAGAAATTCCTTTTGCAGACATGGAATTAGTGGCATTATTGTTTCCAAACTGTGGCTGTGTTGAGACCATATGTTTTTCAGGTACCATTGTAGTTTCCTCATATGCAGCTTTGCACATAGGATTAGTAAGATGCAAGATGCCATGAATCCCAGAGCCTGCAAGATTTTCCTTGCAGTCAGCCTGGTGCAATTTGCTAGTGTTCTGAAGTATTGAATTAGTTGCCCCTGCTTCTCTGGCATGAGGTAGGCCATCTGGGTGTTTGTGTCCAAATTGGCACCCAGGAAAAATATCTTCAGAGAGAGTATTAGCCTTGATTTCTTTTTGTTGACTGTGTATCCCAAAGAGTTCAATAACATTACTACACAAGCCAGATGTTTCAGAAGAATGTGCTTGTGCTTGCTGTCCGCTTGGATCAGGCAGTCGTCCAAATAGGGGTATATTTGTATCACTTGAAGTCTGCAGTAGGCAATTACTGATGCCAGGCATTTCGTGAATACTCTGGGCACAGTAGATAAGCCAAAGGGCAATGCAGAGAACTGATAATGGGTTGAACCTGCAAGAAATCTGAGGTACCTTCTGCAATTTTGTCTGATTGGGACATGCAGGTATGCCTCCTTGAGGTCCAATGTTACCAGCAAAGACTCCTTGCCCAGCAAGGGAAGAAATTGCTGTAGAGTGAGCATCTTGAATTTTGGTACGAGTAGAAATGTGTTTAGGATGGATAGATCCAAAATAGGTCTCCAATCTTTTCCCTTCCTTGGCACCAGAAATAGCCTGGAATAAAAACCTTGACCTTGTTCGTACGTAGGTACCTCTTGAATAGCTTTCATATTTATGAGATCTGTAATTTGCCTTTGTGCCTCTGCCCTTTGATTGTGTGGCAGGTTTGGCATGCCTCTCATTTTTGGAAGGGTGTGAAAATGGAATTTGTAGCCTCTGTTTATAATGTCCAGGATCCATTTGTCCTTTGTGACAATATGCCAATTTTTTGAAAATAATGCCAGCTTTCCTCCTAAGTGGGCTGCCATTTGAGACCTGGTTGGCATGCAAAGGGGAAAGTCATTGGGTTTGCTTTCTGAAAGATTGCGAGTTGTCCTCACCACCTCTTTGTGTAGGAGCTTGCCATTGTCTGCCTCTAAACCATCCTTGGGATTGTCCTCTGCCCCTCGGGCGCCTGTATCTGCCTCTTTGGGGTCTGTCTGTGGCAGGAAAGGACCAGTTTTTGGAAGGCCAATTTCTACTAAAACGTGGGGGTTGAACCTGTAGAAATTCTCTCACAGTTTGCATTGATTTAGCCTTTTCCTCCATTTTCCTTAATACCTCCTCAGCATTAGCACCAAAGAGTACATCCTTTTGAAGAGGGGCGTCTAGTAATTTAGCTTTGACATGATCAGGCAAGGCTTGTTCCTTGAGCCAGGCATGCCTACATGTGACAGATCCTTAACAGCAGCTCTACATGAGGCCTCTAAAGCATCAAAACCACATTGTAAGGTATGCTTACCCACTTGTTCTGCACTATGCATCAAATCCTGCAACTCCTTCAAGTCTGGTTGTTCAGGTTGTGACATTTTACTTTTCAATTGTGATAACAAAAACTGTTGGTATTTTAGCATATGAAACTGACAGTTTAAGGCCCTCATGGATAAGGTAGCCGAGGTGTATATCTTTTTCCCCACCTTTCTAAGGATCTGGAATCTCTCTCGGAAGGCAATGGATTTTTAGCAATGGAGGCCTTAACTCCCTTGGGGCCCTGTGAGATGGTTTCCGGGTCAGCAGCATGGCTTTTGTATAGAATTTGGTGCGAGTCAGGGACCCTGTAGTACCTGTCAGGCTTAACTGGAGCTGGAGGTAGAGAGTCCGGGTTAAGGCAGGCCTCTGAGTAAACATCATCTAGGATGTCCAAGACAGGAGGTATAGCCAGAGGCCTGTGCTGAGGAAGCAAGAGAAATTCCCTGAGCCTTTTCTTGGAATCTGAATAATCCTGGCCTTCCCAGTGGAAGTGTTCCCTTAAGGTATGTAAAGTTTCCCCAAATGAGTAATCCTCAGGGGGGATACAGAAGGGATGGACTCCTCCGCATCAGAGTCTTCAAAAGGGGAGTAAGAAAATTCCTGATCATCAGAGTGCTCTGAAATAATGGAGCCCTGATCAGAGGAGGGGGAATCTTCCTCCACTCTAGGCCTTTTGTCCGGAGGGGGCCGAGAACCTCTGATAAGAGTAATTAAATCCTCAGCCATTTTAAGCATCTGTTTCTTAGGCATGGGGCCTGGAGATGGGCCCTGTGTAGCTGGTCTCTTAGAGTGCATGGGTGCTTTAGACTTTGTGAAAGCCTTGATGGAGAAAGAAGAGGAAGGTCTGAAGACACCCAGAGTGGAGGTGGACCTGTCCACATTCTGAGTTTCAACGCCAAAAGTGGCTTCAGTATCTGTAGTCGGGGTGTGGGCCGAGTAGCCTGCGACCTCGGGTACAGGAGGCACTGTCAAAGAAATGTCGGTGGTCAGGGTGGTAGGTGCCTCGCTGAGAACCAGACCACGTGTAGTCGGCTTTGGCGTGGTGTCGGTAGAGGCCGCGGACCTCGTGTGTCGGTCCTTGTCTTTGCGTTTTTTAGACAAAACCGGAGTCGGAGTATCCGACGACATAGTATAGTTAAATGCTTTCCCAAAATAATGCTGGGCAAACTCCGCCCAATGCTTAATAGTGCGTTCGTTAAATGTAGCACAAAAGCGACAGACCGAGACGTCGTGGTCAGGGCCTAAACAAGGTATACAGAGGGAATGGAAATCCTTATGCGGTATTTGCTTCCCACAAGAAATACAATTATTAACTTTGTCTGACATCGGTCTGAGGCAAGAAAAGTTTCTAACGGGTACTTAGCTTTTAAGAAGACTTCGGTTTCCAAATTTTCGTAATCTCAGGAGCTGGCCGACCGGCACTTGCGTACTGCTTCTGCTTCGAGCACCGCACGGCAAGAAAGACTGAAGAAAATGGCGTCGGCTGGTTCCTTTATACACCAGTCGCACTGACGTCAGGGAAGAAGCGACGACAACCGATGCCGGACCTAGACTTTGGAATTCGGCCGACCGAGGACCCGCCTGACGGCAGAAGAACCCATCTGTTATGACTGCAGCTGTATGCACGATGAACATCTGTACTATATGTTCTTCGCTGTTGCAGTCATCACATTTGGGTAGACTCCCAAAGCTAAGGATGGGAGGAGGAATTTAGATAGCATTAGGACCAGCTATATGGCCCTGCAAGACTGCAGTGGCAAAACCAGCTCTGGATTTAGAGAAAATAGGCAAATGGTAATGCTTGGTGAAAGTATGTACAAAACTCCACATAGCAGCTTCTAGGATGTCCCTGGCAGGGACACCTCTGAGAAAGGCTGAAGAGGTAGATGCAGCCCTGGTTGAGTGTGGTCTTATCCCCTGTGGGATAAGTTTGCCATGGTGCTTATAGCAGAAATGAATGCAATGGCCTATCTATTTAGAAATGGTTTGCTTTGAAATGGCCTTCCCCTCTGCCCCTACAGCAAATGCCACCAGCAGTTCAGATTTTCTTTGAGGTTTAGTCCTGTCCAAGTAAAAATCTAAGTTGTCTGTGCACATCTAAGGAGTGCAGTATCCATTCCCCTTTGTTCTGTGGATTAGAAAAGAAGGTTGGCAAATGAATGGATTGATTAAGAGCCACACTGGATATTACCTTGGGCATGAAGAAGGGATTGGTCCTGAGGGACACCATGCCCGCATGAAAGATGATGAAAGGCTCCACTGCCATAAGGGCCTGTAATTCAGATATCCTTCTTGCTGAAGTGATTGCTAAAAGGAAGGCTGTTTTCCAAGAAAGGAATTTTAACTCTGCACTTGCAGCTGGCTCAAAAGGAGGTAGAGTGAGTTTTTCCAATATAAAGTTAAGGTCCCAGGATGGAGTTGGGGCTCTCCTGGGTGGTCTTAAGTTTTTGGCCCCTCTGAGGAACTGCTTGAACAAAGGATGAGAGAAGAGGGGTGGTTCAGTGTTGTAGTGAGGTGAAATGGCTGAGACATGAATTTTGATGGAGGAGAAAAAGGCCCTTGGGAAGCATCTCAGTTAAATACTGAAGAATCTGAGGTCAATTGGGCACTGCTGCGCCCATCCCTTGAGGTTGGTTCCAGGAACAGAATCCTTTCCAATTTTCAGTACAAGATTTTCTAGTACGAGGCCTCCTTGCCTTCAAAATGACATCCAACACCTATTTACTGAGGGATGGTAACAGAGAGGGCAAGCGATTAGCCAGGCTTCCATGTTCAGGGTTTGAAGCTGAAGATGCAAAATCTGGCCCTCCTGCTTGGACCGCAGGGTAGGGGTCTGAGGTAGGTGCCATGGTGCCAGCAGTGACACACTGCGCAAGAGGGGGTGCCAGTGCTGGCGTGGCCAGTCTGGTGCAATCAGTATTGCCCTTGGTTTGTCCTGTTTGATCTTTAGTAGTACTTTGGAGAGGAGAGGCAGAGGAGGAGGAAAGGCATAAAATGATAGATTTTTCCAGTTGATGGACAGGGCATCCACTTTCCAAGCTTGTTTGTGGGGAGTCCTTGTACAAAATTTGTCCAATTGGTAGTTCTGGGGGGAGTCAAACAGGTCTATATCTGGGCTCCCCCCATTTGTTTATCAACATGATTAAAGTCTTTGGTTCCAGTTTCCACTCGTGTGGGTCCATGAGATTTCTGCTTAGTTTGTCTGCCAGTGTACTTAGCTTTCCTGGCAGAAATTGAGCCTGTAGATTGAGCCTGTAGATGCACTTGGTAGCTCAAGGCTGTGTTCCACAGAGCCATGGCTAGTCTGCAGAGGGGGAATGAATGGGTCTTCCCCTCTGCTTGTTTATGTAAGACATAACAGTGGTGTTGTCCTTCCTTACCATTTATTGTCCTGGAAGAATGTGGTCCTTGAAGGCTGTCAGAGCATTCTGTACAGCTACCATTTCTTTTTGATTGGCATGCAGGTGCATATCACTTGGGTTTCATTTGTCCTGAATGCACTTCCCTGTCAGGTGAGCCCCCCATGCATAGTCTGATGCATCTGTTGTTAGGGTTTGGGTGGCAGGGGGTAGAGTGAATGGTAGTCCCTTGTTTTGGTGGCAGGCCTCTGCCCAACAAAGGAACTCTAACTGTAGGCAACGTATGATACCCACCATTGTTTCTAGATCCTGAGAATGTTGGCACCATAGGCTTTTTAGAAACCATTGTAGTTTCCTCATATGCTGTCTTGCATATGGAATAAGGAGAATGCAGGAGGCCATGAACCCCAAGGCTTGCAGTATTTGCCTTGCAGATAGCAGGGGTTTTGTGGCCATTAGTTTGAAGTAAGCTGGCAAATGAACTTGTTTCTCTGGCATGAGGAAAGTCATCCTGGAAGTCATGTTCAAGCTTGCTCCCAGTAATATAATTTGTTGACATGGTACAAAATGTGATTTGTTTTTGTTTATGGTGTACCCCAGACAAGTAAGCACCTTCTGTACAAATGTCAGATGATTCAAAAGTATGTCCTGGCTTTCTGCCTGAATTAGACAACCGTCCAGGTATGGATATATTTGAGTATTTCTTTGCCTGCAAAATGCAATGACTGGAGCTAGGCACTTTTGAATACCCTGGGTGCAGTAGAAAAGCCAAAGGGCAGTGCAGAGACCTGATAGTGCATGTAGCCTGCTTTGAAGCATAGGTATCTTCTGCAAGATTCCCTGATTGAGATGTGCAGGTAGGCTTCCTTTAAATCCAGTGTTGCCAACCAGGCATCCTTGCCTAGCATAGGAAGCAACTGGTGAAGAGTTAGCATCTTGAATTTTGGGAACAAAAATGTGTTTAGGATAGAAAGGTCCAGGATAGGATGCCATGAGCTGTCTTTTCTGGGTACCAGGAAAAGTCTTGAGTAGAAACCTTGTCCCTTTTCCTCTTCTGGTACAGTTTGAATAGCCCTTATGCTTAAGAGAGAGAGAGAGAGAGTACTTGCTTTTGTGCCTCTGCCCACTAATTTGGGGGTAGATCTGGCCAACTGTTTGGGGTTGGTAATGTGTGGAAGTGAAATCTGTATCCTTGGGAAACTATATTTAAAACCCATTTGTCCTGGGTAATTAATTCCCAGTTTTTTGTCTGCAGAGCAATCTTTCCCCCTAAAAGAACAGTCAGTTGAGAAGGGCTTGGAAGTTTTAAAGTTAAGTCATTGAGACAGTTTACCATAGGGGGGAGTCTTACCACTCCCTGATTTGTAAGTGGGAGCCCCCCCCCCCCACTGCTTAGCCCTGTGTGTAGCTTGGGACTGGAGCCTGTGTTCTGCTGGTTCTGGTTTGGACTGAGAAGGCCTGGAAGAGGCAGGAAAGGACCAATTCTTAGAGGGCCAATGCCTACTAAATCTTGGAGGCTGTACTTGCAGGAAATCTTTTAACAGTTTGCATAGATTTAGCTTTTTCCTCCATCTTTGCTCCTTAAGCCAAGCATGCCTTCCAAGTACAGACCCAGTGACAGCAGCCCTACAAGATGCTTCTAAAGCATCAAAACCACACTGCAAAGTACACTTACCAACTTGGTCGGCAGAAAGCATTAACTCTTGTAAATCTGTGTGTTCTGTACAGTCAGGAATCAACATCATTTTATGTTTAATTAGCCCCATAATATGCTGCTGATACTTTAAAATATGAAACTGGCAATTTAAAGCCCTAATGGCCAGAGTAGCAGAGGTGTATACCTCCTTACTCAATCTGTCTAAAGCCCTAGAATCCCTGTCAGAAGGGGTAGGAGTTTTGGCAGTAGTAACCTTAATGAGGTTTGGTTCTTGGGAAATGGTATCTGGATCCACAGTAGGATTCTTGAAAAGGAATTTGTGAGTGTCAGGTACTCTATAGTACCGGTCAGGTTTCCTGGGAGCTGGAAGCAAAGTATCCAGGGTAAAGCTGGATTCCAAGAAAACATCATCTACAATCTCCAGAATAGGAGGGATAGCTAGAGGCCTGTGTTGAGGCAGGTTTAAAAATTCCCTGAGTCTCTTTTTGGACTGAGAATAGTCCTGGCTTTCCCAGCGGAAATGCTCCTTAAGGGTATGCAAGGTTTCACCAAAAGAAAAATCATCTGGAGGGGAGGTAGAGGGAATGGAATCCTCTGCATCAGAATCCTCATAGGTAGATAAGGGTATGTCCTGGCAGTAAGAAGGAACAGAGATATCAGATTCCTGATCAGAAGAATCGAAAGGAAAATCAGTTCTAGGTCTCAGAGGGAGACGGCTGGCTTCCCCTAATTAAGGTAATAAGATCTTCAGCCATTTTAATCATTTGTTTTTGAGGCATGTGGGCCTGAGAATGCGCTTTGGTCATTGGTTTCCTAGGCGTAGTACAAACTTTAGGGCTGAGAAATTCAGTATTTTTGGCTTGAAACAAAGTCGTCAGTTTAATATGAAAATCGGTAGGCCTGAATACACCCTCAGAAGCCGGTGCCTGCACAGTGGCTCCGGACCCATCCCAGGTAGAGACATCCGCAGGTTCCATAGTTGAAAAATCATCTCATGGCATACCAGACTCCGAATGGGTCTCAGTAGAGGCCTGCGAATCTATAAAGCGGGTATCAGGGGCTGCAAAAGCGCCTCACTGAGTACTGGTGGACCGGCGACTAGCTTAACTGTAGCGTCATCAGCAGTTTTGGACCTATGTGGTCTCTCTCTGTCTTTATCTTTATGTTCTTTCAGTAGAAGGAAGGCTTAACGAAGCCATTTAGGAGTACGAAGATCAACAGTGAAAGTATTTAGCTACAAAAAAAGCCCGATGACGAATAGTTTGAGCGTTGATCAAGGCACAAAACTGACAGTGAGGGACGTCGTGATCTGGGCCTAAACAGGTGACGTAGTAAGAATGAAAATCTCTATGAGGTATTTGCTTTCCACAGGCAAGACTATTAATTTTTTCTGACATCGGTTAGAGCAAGAAAAAAGGATCCCCAATGGGGTACTTATCTTTTAGAAGACTTCAGGTCTGAAACTATAAAACGAAAATTTCAGGAGTCTGCCAACCGGCACTTGCGAACTGCTTCTGCTTCGGGCACCGCATGGCAAGAAAGACTGATGTAATGGCGTTGGCTGCATGTTTTATACCCCTGATGACCTGACGTCATGGAAGAAGTGACAGCATCCGACGCAGAAATCCCAAGACTCTGGTATTCAGGCTGGCTGAGGGCTACCGGCAGGCAGATAACCCAAATGTGATGACTGCAACAGTGAAACACGAAGAACATCAAAATAAGTGAAAGCTGTGGGGGTATTCTTCCTGTATTTTTTTTCTACTCTGCCAGTACTCCTTCCTACTATCTGGCCAATCACTGTGATCCTTTCCATCCAGGAAATAACTTTCAATATGGCCACCATACAGGCAGTCATTAGAGACCTTTGCTATATGCCCCAACTCTCCCCTGCATGTCAGAGTAAGTATTCCAAAGTCAAGCCTACAATGGATGGCATGAGGATGGTATTCAAGGGAAAGAGACAGTCCACAAACCGCTTTTCCCATTTTGCAAGTGGACAGCACCCATTAAATAACTGGTCTTCACCAAGACTCATTAATGGTAAACATATATCCCCAACAGAAACTCAGCTCAAACACCAACTCAGATATCCTTTCTGGCTGAGGTAATGGCCACCTAGAAAAGCCATTTCCAGCAAATTTAACTGATATCTGCATAACAAAAACTCAAGAGAGAGAGCTTCTCATTCACAGTGTACAAATCTCAGGGAAAGATAAACTACAACTGGCGGCAAATGAAGGATAACCTTCAAGCATTAAAGGTGACACACAGACACTGGAAATGTACATAAATGCAAAAAAGGAATAATTGAACTTTTACAGAGAAACAGTTAAGAGATGCTCCACTCACCAGACTGAGCAAAGAGTGATGGTAAGCCATTTCTCAACTGCCAGGATGAGCAATGTCACTGGAGCCCTCTATTCCTTTACTGCAGATGCACTTATGACTTGATCATTTTGCATATGGAAGTGAATAACTTGACGCAGCTCCTTAGGTCATATGAAGGACATGATGGAACTCAGACTATGCATCTGAACTGGGTGTGTAGCTGTCATCACCAAGAATGACTCCTCAGATACAAAAATAAATAAATAAAAGATAACTGATGAATTATTAGCTCTGAGGGGATCCAATATACATTAACCCGTTGAGGAGACGAATGATCAAAAGTGCTGCTTTGCCAAGGAAGGCCGGTATCTCACACTCTCTCTCTCTCTCTCTCTCTCTCACTAACACCTCATGGTATCTGCATATTTGACAAGAATTATCCTCCCTCATAGTACCTTTTTAGGCAAGGTCAGCCTCTTCAAAATACCTATACAACACACTAAACTCATATTATTATAGTGGCACTGCACAATGTTGGGAACTTTAACAGTAAGTTACACTCCTTACAGGCATTCCTAATCATGGAAACTACAGACATATGTCAAGTTACTGAAACCTGGTTTAACAACGATTGCTTCCAATTCCTTCAGATCCAACACTAAACTGGAAGGTATAGCTGGAGGGTGTGCATCTCTGTTCCTAAGAAACCAATTCACATATAGACAAAGCATGGCAATGGCCTTTAACTCCTTCACATCCTTCTCATGATAAACAAAACCCAATACCACACTTACCAGCAACTACAGTCCCTGTGCCCCAGCAAACCATGAAGCATATCTAAACAAACTGACATCCCTCACTATACAGCCCAACACTATCCTTTTGTGCAACTTCAACGCCCCTTGCATTAACTTGGGAACCTATATTGCCACAAATAAGGACTGCACAAAGATTCCTGAACCTCATTAATGTCAACTCTTTAGACCAACTAATCCAAACTCCAACAAGAGGTTCAAAAATATTGGACATGGTTCTCACAAACTTGGCCTCCAACTCTAACACTCAGCACCTACAGGTACCAAATCACTGGTCATATCTAACCACCATACAGTAACACAAGTGCAAGACAAGAGTTACCTCATAACTCCTCCATTTTCTGAGACTACTCTGAGGAAAATCTCCTTCAAATAACGGATGACTTGATTATATTCAACCAGCCTCCTTCACCCCAGTGACCTCACACCACACAGATAAGTTCTATGCTCACCACCAGGCTTGCATCAAGGCCTCGGTTCCCATAAGACAAAAATACGGTACTGTCCTTAGCAGTGAACTAATTGTTATCCTGGAAGGGTGAAAGTGTTGAAATGGTTTCATGGCTTCCAGGTGATATAAGACATCTTAGCAAAACTCTATCTGCATGTATGGTAACACCTGTGTGTGAGATTCCGGTTCAGTTTCTAGTAAAGAGGGGGTAGTATGGGAACCAGAAGTCAGATGACCACATGTATGTGACATTCTGTAATCCACCACTGAAATTATGTTTTAATACAAGATGAGACAATAGTCTCAGGGCAGTCTGATTCTGAAACCTGACAAAGGAAGACCACTCACCCACCTCATCTTGCCTTGCTCTAGTAAGTGATCTACGGAACAGGAATTCTTTAGATCAGTCAGGAAAATATAGTGAGATTAGTTGAGTAATGTTTTTCTGCATCTGTGTGGATCTATTAATCTGTGTTATTTTAATATTTTCTGAGACTGAAACTCTGGTGTTTATTGTAAGTATATACTTAGTATTTTTATACTCTTTTATTATTAAACATATTTAAACGTTTCATTGTGGCTGGTCTTTTAGCGAATATTTTAACCTTTGAGAGTATTTATATTTATTTGGTGACATTGTGACCGCTCCTAAAAGCCTTGCTGATTGGTCAACATTACCATTTGTAGCAATATTAATTTCACTCAGTATAATTGGGTACCCTTGTAACAGCCTTAGAGTAGCTGGCTTTGGACTGCCCTGGTGGCAGTAACTATCTTATAACCTGGGCAGAGGGGAATAGCTACTAAATCTGTGCCAGCCTTTCCCAGGTGTGTGTGACCTACCTGAAGCAGGGGCAAAAAGCACTGGTTCAACAGACAGATTTGATGGAGGACATGGCCTGGGGCATTCCACTGAGGACAGAACTCTATAGCTGTGCGGCAGTGGGGAGTATTACTGGGGGATTGGAGAGAGACAGACAGACAGAAGGAAACGCAGACCCTGGACTGAATGTGTTCTCTGTGTGCTCTTAAGGGAAATTATGCTTGGTGCAGAGAGCTGCATCTGGAAATACTGTGTACCTATCTTTGTTCCAAGTGAACGTTCTTCACTTGTGTCAGTCGTTTGGATTCAGGCTCCTTGATTACTGGCCCAGAGAGGGGACGTTACAGATGCCATTCCACATTCTATCATTAATACACTAAACAAACTAAACGCAATTAAAAGTTATGTACTCAACATAATAGGCATTTTTGTTGTCCATTTTCTCCTCAATGAACGGGTTAAGGACCCAACTCAGCCGCATACTTTAGACTTTGGATCCAACTCTCGAGGCTCCTCTCTACCCATAATGCCCTACTCCAGTCTCAATACCTCAGATCGAGTTTGTTGCCATAAAATCTCCATAACTGAGACAAAGAAAAGGGACAGACTAAAAATTAAGGCTCAAACCCAGAACTTCTCAAGTTCCAATAAGTAATTAACAGGTTCCTCCATAAGGTTTTAGGAAGGGGGGTGTATGGGAGGAAGTTGAAGAAGAATGAAACTGGACAACATGGATGCCTAGTTATGGGGAGCACATAACTCTTAAATCTGATGATGTCCTTTTCATTCTTCCTCAACAACTGGGTCAGAGTCCCCAGTTAAATTAATCTTGGTTGGCCCTCATAGAAGGATACTCAAAGAACCACTGAGCCAAAGGCAGCTCTGCTTGTGGATATTAGATCCAATTTGTAATAAGTAAAGTTACGAGCACTGGATCCAAGTGGCTGCTGTGCAAATATCATCAATAGAAGCTCTTGACCAAAAGGCAGATGAATTGGTCATTGATCTAGTTGAGTGGTCTTTAGGCTGTCTTGGTACGGAAATGCTTTGTTAAGAACAGACATAAGAAATGCAATCAGTTATCCATTTAGCCAATGTAACTTTAGAAACTGGATAACCAAGTCAGACTGGATGAAAAAGATACAAACAGCTGACCTGATTTTTTAATCTTGTTTTGTTCTGTGTAAATAAAACCATAACTGCCTGTGCACATCCAAGAGATGCATCATATATTCTCCTTTGTTTGAAAAATTTGGAAAGAAAACTGGTAAATGAAAGGATTCATTAATGAAAGACTCAAAAGCCACTTTAGATTTAAAAAGAGAGAAAAGTTTGCTTGTAAAGCCACTCTGCTTCATAAAAAATAATGTAGGAAGTCTTAAAAGAAAGAGCCTGGAGTTCAGAAATTCTTTTTGCAGAAGTGATAGCTACTAAAAGGGCCATTTTCCATGACAGGAATTTTAAATAATTTTTTGCTGAAGGTTCAAAGGGTCTCCGAGTCAGACCTTGTGGCACCACAGTCAGATCGTTGGAAAGTGAATGATCCTTTATTGGAGGTCTAAGGAGAAATGTGCCTTTCAGAAAGGCGTTACATAACTTGAAAGAGGCCAAAGAACATTTTTTTTTTATCTCTTATATGAGAACTTGAATTTGCTGCCAATTGTAGTTTAATCGTAAAAAAAAAATGGTTCCTTCTCTGAAAAGTGTAGCCAGGAAATCAAGAACAGCAGAGACCGGGGTAGAAAAATGGTCAACATTATTTCACAATGCCAACAAGGAAATGTTTTTCCACTTGCTCTTGTAAACCTTCTTGGTGGAGTCTTTCTACAAGGATGAAAGAATGATATGTACTGGGGAAGACAGCCTGGGCTGTCTATTATTGGAACTGGAGAAACCATGCAGTTAGTTTGAGGGCTGGGATATTCAGAGGACTAATCTCTGAGGGGTGTGACAGAAGATCTGGAGTTGGGTCCAGTATCCAGGGAGGATAAAGAAGATGAGATGAAAGGAAGGGGAACCACACCTGCCGAGGCCAGTAGGGAGCAAGAATGATGACCAAGCTCTTCAACCGGATTGCTTTCTGAAGAAATTTGGGAATCAAAGGAAGAAGGAATAATTGTAAAGGAGACCAGCTGGCCAAACGTGGACTACAGCATCTCTCGGTGACCCCCCCCCCCCGGAAGAGGGATCAGGGCAAAATACCTGCTGCACTTATTGTTGTGAAGAGATGCAAAGAGGTCGCAGCAAGGATGGCCCCAATAGAAAATTTATCTGCCACTGAATGAGAGACCACTAGTGAGGCATCAGAATGGACCAGCTTAGTTTGTCCGCTACTATGTTGATTTTCCATGGAATGTTAGTTGCAACTAGAAAAAGGTTGGTAGAGATCGCTCACTGTCACACTCTCATTGCCTCTCTGCTGACAAGGTAAAATTGGGTTCACTATTGTTTGCTGATGTACCAGACTACAGACATGTTGTCGGTTTGAAATGCAATAGTCCCTAGAGGAAGAGCATCTTGAAATGTCTGCAATGCTAACAGGACTGCTTCTCATCTCCAGAACATTGATATGCAAATTGGTCTCTTGGGGAAACCACATGTCTTGGACCATTCTTCCCAAGTAATGCCACCACACACCCCATTCTTCCCAAGTAATGCCACCACACACCCCAACTGGGAGGCGTCTGTAGTCACTGTAGCCATTGAGGGTGAAAAAACAAAGGATCATCTTAGATAAAGGTCGCCTGACTGGATCCACCACTGACTATGACATTTACAAATTGGTATAAGCTTGACTGCAAAAGATAGATGTCAAAGAAAAGACGACTGAACAGATAGAGTCCATTAAAAACATGCATATAGTAATATGGTAAAGAAAAATCTTGGAACAACCACACACCAACGACAGTATGTTCAGGACGACCCCAATAAGTGCACTACTTCCTCAAAATATATAGATTTAATGTGGACACACAATAAAAACAGAGAACAAGGTACAAGCAGAAAAAGGTTAAGCGCTTCTGATGAAGCTCACATAGTGAGTGAAAGTGCTTAACCTTTTTCTACTTGTACCTTGTTCTCTGTTTTTATTGTGTGTCCACATTAAATCTATATATTTTGAGGAAGTAGTGCACTTATTGGGGTCGTCCTGAACATAATATGGTAAAGAAAGTAGGACTATTGCTGCTGCCATAGACTCCAGCACTTCAAGAATGCATAATGCTGGAGAAGATGAATAAGAAAGAAACTGATTAACCTGAGATTTGTGTGTCTATGTGATGAGTTGGTAAAGATGCAAATTGCACTGGTGTGTTCAGATGCATGACAAAACACTCTAGGCTCTGTACTTGGTGTAATTGATTGTTATTCCCAGTGAATGACAAATCTGGAGCAAATAGTCCCTTTACTGTTGAAGGAGATGTATGGGGGGGGGGGGTGAGGAGCCAGTCTTTCTAGATATGGAAACGCTAAGAATCCTATTAATCTCAAGTGAGCTGTCGCCACTTCCATACATCTGTGAAAACCTTGGGGGTTGTGGTGAGTCCAAAGTGCAGGGCTCTGAATTTGTATTGACTGGCTCTCAGCTGAAAGAGTAAATATATTTGGGAGCACCTGTTTATTTTGATGTGGTAGTAAGCATCTTGAAGATCTATACAACACATTCAATCATATTTGCAATGAAAAGGCAGAATGGACTGGACTGTAACCATTCAGAACTCTGACTTTTTTTGCGTACTGATTCAGTTTGCTTACATCCAAACTTGGCCTCGGGTCCTCTGTCTTTTTGAGCACTAAAAATAAATGTGAGAAACTTCTGAACCTTATTTGGACTGGTGGGACTTCCTGGATGACTCTCGTCTATCAGCTTTTGAATTTCTTGGGCCGCTGCCTTCTTCTGACTGGGTGGAATATCGGGAAGCTTTTTTCTTTTGCAGATTGGGGGTTGGGAAATGCTATGAAGTAACCTCTGGATATTACTTTTAGCACCCATGTGTCTTTTGTTACAGCAGCCCAGGCATCTGTGTGTAAGGACAATTGTCTTCCAACTGCCTCCAAAAGTGGGCAGTCAGATAGCACTTTAGGAGTGCTGACAGGGTCTATCCTGAAAAGAATCACAGAAACCCTGACTTTGTGGGCCTCCTCTGCCTCTGAGGCAATGTCTACAGTTAGAACTACCCCCTCTGCCGGAGTGGTCTCCGTGCAGATCTTGGAAAGGACCCAGAGATTTGCAAAACCACATTTTCTTACTGCCTATCAGATTTCCACTGAATGTTCGTTGAGGGGTAGAAAACTTGATTCCCACAGCAGACAGGGTCTTTCCTTTTTGTTCACTGCAGGTAAGAGCTTCTTTCATAGATGGACCAAACAAAGATGTTCCATTAAAGGGAGCAATGATGAAAGACATCTTGAAAGGCTTTGCAAAGTCACATCCAGGCATGTTTCCCTATAGCAATGCCTGAACCAGCCACTCGTGAGCAGTCTTCTGCTGCGAGAAAGATCAACCTCATGGACACATTGGAAATTGATAAATCAGTGGACAGCAGAGTAGATTAATTTTTGAAATCCTCTGTATACATGAACTCAAGAGAATTTGACAGTTCTTTGGTCAAATCCCTCTGCAGCCTTGTAAAATGTGTCAAAATAGTTGAGACCTCAAAGGCAAAGGTCACAGAAACAAAGACTTGCTTTCTGAATCTGTTCAGTGCCCAAGACACTATTTGGTGGGTAGACTATCAAGCTCTGTTATGCTACCCCTTTTCTAGTGGTCACCACCGCCATCACCATAGCACCTACTGGGACTCTTACTCCAGCGAGGTTTATCGTTAGGGGCAACCAAGAATTTGTCAGGTTGGTATGGTATAAGGCTCAATGGAATTCAGCTCCTTCCATGCCTAGCAAGAGGCTAAATCAATGAGCTCATCCACCAGGGGAGTTACCAAGACGTAGATAGGCCAGAACCAAAAGTTTCCAGAAATACTGACTCTTATGAAGAAGGATCATCAGAAGACCAACCACTTTTCTCTCTAAAGATCTCTAATATGTCTCCAAAGGAGACATCATCAGGTGGTGATCTGGGGGACCCTTCTTCCTTGAAATCAGTATCTTCAGTGAGAGATTCCAATGGGGAAGCTATGCAACTCATCTTGCACTTCCTCTTCCGATGGGCCTCCTTTGGAGGATGTTCAGGTACGGTATCAGAAGAGAGAAGTTCCTCTATGGGGACTGACTGGGAGCTAGCCGGAAATGGCTCCCGCTGTGGAGTAGGCCTGATAGACTCAGGGCTCCGAACTGAAAAGGGAATAGGAAGTGGATCCAAGGGATGAGACACCAGATCAAGAGAAAAAAGCCCTTTCCACAACTTTGAAGGCCAATGGACCCGGAGAAGCCTTGGCCACCCGCACTGGAGCCAAGACTTCCAGTACAGGCAGATCACAACTCTAACCGGATCCATGCCTGGAGGAAGGGAGCAGACCAGAGCTGTCCAGCGCCAAGGCTCCAAGGGGTAAGGAAGAATCCGATAACATCAGAGAAGATGCAGATCTCATGCAGCCAACATTTTGGCTCCAGGACCTGTTCTGATCGAAAGGAATAGAAACAGAACTAGTCAGGGATGCTGTTGGAGTAGAAGTGATTCTCTTCGGATCACACTCCAGACCTCACTGAGCTCTTGGATCCTGGGGCTCCAAAACTGCACAGCGGATTGGAGAAGGAGACCGTACTGTGTGAGTAGTGGCCTGAACACTCAGATTCAAAAGGGGACAGAGCAAAAATTACCCTCATTTGGATCTAAGCTCTGAGGAATTTTTGCATCATCCCATCAACATCTACTTTGGAAAGACTTCTGGAGGATGTGGTAGACTGGGGCCTAGAGTGCTTTTATAGAGTTTCCATAAAGGCGGAATGCAGCCCAGGGGAAACTGGGTCCAAAAAGAACTCAGAGGAGTGGGCTCTTGGATATACGACATACTAGATTTCGGACAGCAGACTTGGGATCCGAAACCTTAGCTGTGGGACTAGCTAAAATAATGATCAGATCCGAAGGTTTACAATCTGAAATATGTACCTTGGATCGGATATTTTAACCCACTTTCAGAGGCAGTTCTGAGGAGGTCACTGAACAAGCCCCACCCCCCATCCTTGGTTTACAGTCTACTCCCAACAATACCTCTATCTAATCTCTGTAAACCTAACTTCTCTGTGGAACCTCTCCTCCTCTGTGTGCACCTCCCTCCTTTTTCCACTAGGTGGCAGCATACTCCTGATAAAAAGAACAGCAATAATCCCTTCACGCTCTACTAACTTTCTCTGCCTAAAAAGTGTCTCTGCCCTACACTAAAGAATCAGTAATTTACCTCCCCACACTTCTATACATTCTTTTAGAGAGTTTTTCACTAACCAAACATAAAATTCTAGTTAACTGTAAAACAAAGTTTATAGCCATATACCTATATACCTGCACCCCTGCAGTAGTTCTTCTCCAGCCTCAGGTCACTGATTGTTTTTCGGGCCTTCCCACCTCCTTGGCTCTTCCCGCTCCGTTCGCCCTGTGGGCTCACTCCGCTCCCCTACCCTGCACCCAATTCCCACCCGCCCCCAGTGCTTCTACATTTATCCCCCTCCTACCAGTCCCTCCCTCTCCACCAACCAATCCTGATACACCTTTCCCCCTCCCCTTCCTCCACCCTACCTCTCACTACCACCCCCCCCACTCCTAATATCACACCACCCTCGTTTCTATCACTTCTGACTCCAACTACCATGCTCACTCCTCCTCCCAACGTCCTTCTCCTCTCATTCTTCCCCTTACTTCTATTATCTCTATACCAAATCACCTGCTACACTGATTTCCATTTACTCTCTCCTCCTTTTACTCCCCAGCACTACCTTACTTCCCACTACCACAACATCTCAGCTTCTTTAGTTCCCTCCTACCCTATCCTTCTCTTAAAAGTAAAGCTTTTTCCAATCTCAAATAATAACTTCAATCATAAACCAAATCACTACCAGCCTCTTCTATCAAAATACAAAACTAATAAGCATCCCCCCCATCCCACTTACCTTTACTTAGCCGGCGATATTCACCCCAATTCAGGTCATAACTTCTCTCCTATAAATCTCCCATGCACCAACAACAAATCCTCTAACAAAAACCTCAAGTTCCTCATCAACGCCCAAAGCTTAAAAAATAAATTAACCCTCTTCCATGCCTGGCTCAATCACAACTCTCCTGACATAGCAGCTATCTCTGAAACCTGGCCAAAACCTCACGTTAATGAGACTGAATTCCCACCTCTAGGATTTCATTCTCTCCAATCTGACCGACCTAACAGAAGAGGTGGTGGTGTTGGTCTAATCTACTCCAACCTTTTGTCCATTACTCCTTACCCTAACCCCATCCCTTCTTTCAACAACACTGAACTTGTAATTGGCATACTAAAAATAAACAGCCATAAAAGCATCTGCATTATTTGCCTCTATATTCCTCCTGGTAACAATACCAATACACTGGAAGTCATCCTCTCTTGGACTTCCTCCAATATTAAGCTAGAAACATTCATTTTGGGAGATGTAAATATTGAATGGGGAAAAATCATTAACCCTAATCCCACAATAACAATCAACCTATTCTACTTCACTCAGCTTACTAACTCCATTACTAGACCTAACAAAACTAATCCCCCAGCACCATACTTGACTGGATCCTAGTATCTGATCCAAAGTTATAAAATCTGGTGTCACTCCTGACCCATTAGGAGACCTCCTCTCTGCCTTCTCCATTCGAGCTACCACCTCCCCGCACTCTCATCACTGCATTCATACTCGTAACCTATCTAACTTTAACCCTACTTCTTTCTGTAACTCTCTTAAGCTAACTTGGACCCCCAAAAAACACTACCATTAGATGAAGCCGTTGACTATTTCAATTCAACATTCATAACTGTCCTTAACTCCCTAGCTCCTATAAGAACAAAAACAGTTAAAACAAAAACCACCCCTTGGCTCACCAATGATACAAAAAAGATTATGCTACAAAGGGATAAAACCGGGAAAGCCTACCTTAAACATAAGCAGCCTGAAATCTTCCTCAAGTATAAGCAGTTGAGAAACCTTGCCAAAAATCAAGTCATTAGAGATAAAAAGTCTTACTACATCAAACTACAAGAAAACCATGCAAGAAATCCCAAACAATTCTGGAATTCTATTAATTCCCTCCTTAGGCCAGGTACAAAAAACAACCCCTGTCCTGATACCAGCAAATCTGACCTTGAAATTGCCTCCCTATTCAATTCCTTCTTCACCTCTTCCATCGCTGAGCTAACCAAGACTTTCAACAACAATAACCCTCCTCCTCTCCCTGCTCAATCATCTGTTCCATTATCCCCCCCTCTTTCGAACTCAAACCTGTATCCACCAACCTAATAAAGAAACTTCTCTATAAACTAAACGCTTGCTCCAATGCCCCTGACAGCATTCCATCCTCCTCCCTAAAAATAGCTTCTGACGCTATTGCTCTACCTATCAGCATCCTAATTAATAGGTCTTTACTTGAATCCTATGTACCTAAACTATGGCGCACTTTCATTCTTCCTCTCTACAAGGGTGGCAAAAATTGTAATGTCTCCAATTTCCGCCCCATAGCTAGCCTCTCCCCTATCTCCAAAATCCTTAAAAAATGCATCCACCTGCAGCTCTTACCATTCCTTACCAAACACCAACTACTCTCTCCTACCCAACACGGCTTCCGCCCAAAACACAGTACTAACACCGCCCTTCTCTCCTTGCATGCGGTCAATTCAGCACGTGACTACGGTAATATAGTATTCTCTGTTCTACTAGACTTATCCAAAGCTTTTGACACCATCTCTCATTACCACCTTCTAAACCACCTCTCTAATCTCAACCTTTGCCAAAAAACTCTTTCCTGGTTCTCCAGCTACCTTTCAAACAGGTCTCAAGCTGTGAAATGGGGCCAAGCCATCTCTACTTTCCTTCCTACCCGTACTGGAGTACCCCAAGGTTCCATACTCGGCCCGTTACTATTCAATATCTTTATTAATGACTTCCACAAAGCCAATCCTAACACCAAAATTGTGCAGTATGCTGACGATTCCACTTTGATCTGCTGTGCCTCTAACCTAACAGAGCTCCAAGCCCTAACACAAAGTGCCTTCTCAACCACTGAAAACTGGATGCTCCAAAATCATCTCTCTCTAAATGCAAACAAAACTAAGATCCTCCTTTTCTCCCCCCCTAAATCCTCCTCTCTTGATAAAAACTCATTTCAAATGACCAGCCTTAACTCCACTATCGAGATCGTACCCTCCACCAAACTTCTTGGTGTTACAATTGATGACCAACTAAAATGTAATACTCATATCCAACTAAACATCAAAAAAACACACAAAACTTGCCTTACTGTACAGAAAACAACCACTTCCCTCTCTCCTCCCACCAGACTAACTCTTGCCTCTACCTACCTCCTTCCCTCCCTACTGTATGGTGCTCCCCTGCTCATTAATTTATCATCCACACTTGCCTCCAAAATGGAACAATGTTGCAACAAAATCTCCACATTTGACACAAATGCCAAATCCTCCTCTCATCACTGCACCTCCCTTCACTCTCTAAACTGGCTTGAACTCCCCACTCAACTTTACTTTCTCCAAATCACCACAACCCACAAATTTTTGTTCCATCCTACTAACTGCCCTGCTCTTTCCAATATTCTACAACCTTATAACCCCCTTAGATCACTTAGATCTTCTCACCAAAACCTGATCACTGTACAAAAACCCAAGCGCCCAGCAGGTCAGCTTCTCTTATCCTTTACCCTAGCTAAAAAATGGAATGCCCTGCCCTCCACAATAAGGACATGTACCAACCTTAACTTCAAAACCCAACTTCATTCCTACCTCTATCAAAACAAGAAATTCAACTGCACTTTTCAGCCCATACCTCTCAAGCTATCTTCCCCCTTCTCTCCAGGCTAACCTCTTTACCTTCCTAACCTCTTTTAAATATACTTAGCATAGGTAACTAAATAGTAAAATCTTGATTTTTATGCTATAAGCCTTTTTTTTCCTCCTGAACAAAACAGAAATTGTTAGTGTTTATTCTTTTTGTAGCAACCTATTTGTAATGCAAATTGTCTTTGAATTTTCATACAATTAAACTGTTTCCTATTGGAGCTTTTTTCCCAGGGCCTCCACTGAAAACGGGCCCCCAAGCCCAGTGGACCTCCCTGGTAATCGAACTGAAATAAAAAAAGTCAACGGGGAGTGCTTTCTATGCTCTGAAGTAGTTTTAGAAGATTTACTGGTGGTCTGGGACCTGTAGGAGAAGCAGCTGGAGGAGGAAGTAGACTCCACAATACAAGTTTGCTACGTCTACCAACTAACGCTCTTGTGTTAAAGGCAACACACATACAGAGCAGTTGGTGTTGAGATGAGCTGCTCTGTGACAATATACACACTCCTTGTGGGCATCCAAATTATGGATTTTGTGCCCACAAGAAGTGCATTTTTTACATCCTGTCGACTTGTCAGTCATGACAGTTGAAAACGGGTATGAAGAGACAGTAAAATTTTTTTTGGAAATATTTTAGAAGGAAAGGAAGAAGTAATTACCAGCAATGGTAATACATGAATTACCCTGCAACTCAGACTAGAAGACAAGAAGGGTACAGAAGAGAGACTATAAAAATATAGTAAAATCTCTAAAGCAGAAAGAAACCTGAAAGCTAAAAGGGAGGTTGCAGTAAAAAAAGAATGGAATTTAAGAAAATAAAGTTAACTTCACTTACAAAGCAACTTGACCAAAAATGCTCGAGGAAAGGACCCTACATCTGAGCACAACAGCAACAAATGAGATCTGGGGTATTGAGGATAGACTACAGAAAGTATGGATAAAGGGAGGAGCTTGTTGGATCCAAAGTCTGAAGTATGCAGCCAAGTTGGATTGGATCTGTAACCCATTTGTTCAGGATGAATAAAAAGGACAACATCAGATCCCCCTGTTATCCACGGCATAGCAAAGAGGTTCACAGACAGAAGCCCGTCTATTACTGTCTAAGGCACACTCCCAACCAAAACAGTAGTTACCTACAGTGTACCCCAGGAATATGTAATGGGTCTAAACTTCTTTGGTACCTTCATCTCTTATATGAAAGCTGACACAAAGGGCTGCTGTTTTACACAGTTTGCTGATGACTGCAAACAGGCAACTGTCAAATACCCTCAACTGATCCCCAAATATTTCAGGAGGGAGAGCCAAACATGCACTAAACTTTGGTACTTACACCATGGCCTCAAACGAAATGCCAAGAAAACAGCACTGTGTCCTTTGGCAAACCCAGGCACCTGTGCTATCACACTGGTAATACCCCCCCCCCTTAAAAACTGACTTGGTCATTAGGGACTTCGGTACTTTGGCAATAAACTACTCTCTGACCATCACATTACCACTGCTGTTAGGAAATCCTTTTATATAGCCAGACTAACCACAAAAAGTTTATCTTCTAAATCAAAGGACATCAAAATTCCTCCCTAATCAGGCCAGATATACAGTAAAATACACCTTTAGTATGTACTTATCTAAACATATGACCCAGCTCAAGAGACCGCAGCATTTCTTGGTTCTATAGTTATGTAGTAAGTGAAATACGGAAATGACTTCTTCTGGTTATCGCTGCCAAACTGTTAAAAAGTTCAAATTCAAACTGCTGCAAGTACAGTTGACCCACCACAAGGATACAAAACACGAAGTCCAATTTCATCCAAAACGAAGAAATTTATTGCCAAAATCCACAACACAAGCGCTTTCGCCTGGTCTTACCAGGCTTTATCAAGTGTAAAACATACTGAATACCTACACTCCATATAAAGTGCTTGAAAAAAGCCCATAGGTTGATTAGTTAATTGACATTCCATAATTCAATTAACCTTGCATTTAAATGCATTAAAATATATTTAAATAAATTCAAATAAAAATCAGTACAATTCATAAAAAATTGGTTTTAAAAATGCATAAGTGCATTTAAAATGAGAGGTTGAAAGCCCACAGTTAAATCATATTGATAAAATGCACCTTAAAAATTTATGAAGAACTTATTGAAAATACTTTGAGAGAAAATTTGGATCACAAGAGGGAGGTTTACCCTAACAATTTCTCTTCAAAGCTACAGGTGGTTGTTAATACCTTAAAAAAAGAAAGGATCAGGGTAATGAAACCCGACAAAGGAGGGGGGATTGTTTTAATGCATCAGGTGGATTATGAGAATTGTATTCATGAATTACTACAGAATGATAGTACCTACGAACTTATCTCCTTGAATGAACTAAATATTCCACTGGCTGACATAAAATACTGTTTATATGATTTATTGTTGCAAGGTGCCATTAATGAAAAAACCTACAACTATCTGCTGGTACCCAAACCAAAGACTCCCATCTTATTTGGTATACCGAAAGTCCACAAAGGAGTTGATCCCCTAAAATTTCGCCCTATTGTGGCAGGAGCAGGGAGTGTAACAGAACCCTTGAGTAAATACGTGGACTTTCATTTGAAAAACTATGTTACTAGTTTAACCTACGTATGCAAAGACTCTTGGGAATTTTTGGCCTGTTTGGACCAAAGCACTGACTATTCAAATCTACTGATGGTGACCATAGACATAGTTGAACTGTTTCCCAGCATTCCACACAGCATTGGTATGGAATGGTTTAGTGAAATGCTATGCAGGGAATCCAAATTAAACAATGCTTTGATCAGTTTAGTTGTAGAATTCATGACCATGGTTCTATCCAATAATTTTATTTACTTTAACGGCGAATTTTTTCGCCAAAAAAGTGGGGTTGCCATGGGGGCGCCTTGCGCTAGTGCATATGCTAATATAGTACTACACAAATGGGAGACGGAGTTTATACATGCAACCAGTTGGAAGAACTTCATTAAATTCTATAAAAGATATCTAGATGATATCTGCATTCTATGGGAGGGCTCAGAAGAAAAATTCCTCCTTTTTATGGGCTACTTGAATAACACGACTAGCTTTCTCAAATTCACTTATAACATCAGTAACATGAACCTGCATTATTTGGATGTTCATTTGGCAAAAAACATTAACAACACAGGTTTTTGTTCAAGGGTGCACAGAAAGAGTACACACTCTAATTCTTTCCTTCATTTCGACAGTGGGCACCCATTGCATGTCAAGAAAGGCATCATCAAGGGGCAACTAGTCAGAGCCTGCAGAATGTGTAGTACTACAGACTGGTTGCAGGAAGAAATAGAGTTTCTCAGGTCCTCATTTCTTGACAGGGGTTACCCACCCGGTTTGTTTCAAAGTATACTCAAAGAGATTCTGGCCAAGAGAGACAGGTGTTTTCCAGCACTATTAAACACAGGTTCACTATTTCACAGGCGCCATGATAATGAGCAGCAGAGCAACTCCAGGGGTTTTGTATACACCTATGCAGCTGACTCTGGGTTCATAGAGAGGACCATGAAGTTCTTTTGGCCAGTGGTCACTTTACATGAGGAATTTGGCTTTTTTCCTTCTAATATTTCTTTTATTAGAAAAAGGAACACAAATTTAAAGGGCATTTTTGAGCATAGTACAAGGTGTAATTCAGAACATCATAGTTGTCAGAAAAAGAAGGGAACATTCAAATGTGGTAGATGTCACCAATGCCCTTTCATTGCCAACACCCACAGGGTCCAAGTTCCAGCCCGTAGCATCACATTATCAGCTATTGATTACTACTCTTGCAACACGTCAGGAGTGGTATACCTAGGTTTCTGTGAGGTTTGTGCGGCTTTCTATGTAGGAAAGACTGAGAGGGCATTGAAACGTAGGATATATGAACACACCTACGACATCAAAAACAAGAAAGACACGAATGCTTTTGTCAGACATTCTGTGGTATGCCCTAACATGTCTATCCGGTTTTTTGTCCTTGAAAAAGTCATCCAAGATCAGAGGGGAGGAGATTGGGAAACTGAACTGGCTTCGAGGGAATTGTTCTGGCAATTAAGGTTGAATGCAACCAAAGCCCCAGGCTTAAATGACAGCATAAGTTTAGCAAGCATTCTAAAAGCCAGAAGCAACACCCTTTGATTTGTACAGGGATTTTTAGTGCTGGTATATGTCTCCTCCCTTTACATTCTTTGAAAATTGCCTTTCATTTCCTCTCACCCCCCCCCACACACACACACACACACACACACTATTGTCAAGATTCAATGGCATTGTGACTTCATTTGGTGGTTTGCATTGCTATTTTTTTCATGTTCACAGCCTCATCAAAGGTACATCTGTGCTGGGTTTGAGACAAGGTGGCTTTGGTCAGTTTCACTTTTGTAATTTAACATTTTCATCTTCAAGTAGCTGGGACAATGCTACATAACAATTGAATTTAGTATTGAGTTCATTTGCATTATAAACAGTACAATGAAGGTGAACTTCTGCCACGCCTGCATCTGACATTTCTCTAACATTGTTTCTATCACAATGCTGTGTATACTTTTAAACATATGTTTTAGCGTTTAACCCTTTTGCATTTTATCAATATGATTTAACTGTGGGCTTTCAACCTCTCATTTTAAATGCACTTATGCATTTTAAAACCAATTTTTTATGAATTGTACTGATTTTTATTTGAATTTATTTAAATATATTTTAATGCATTTAAATGCAAGGTTAATTGAATTATGGAATGTCAATTAACTAATCAACCTATGGGCTTTTTTCAAGCACTTTATATGGAGTGTAGGTATTCAGTATGTTTTACACTTGATAAAGCCTGGTAAGACCAGGCGAAAGCGCTTGTGTTGTGGATTTTGGCAATAAATTTCTTCGTTTTGGATGAAATTGGACTTCGTGTTTTGTATCCTTGTGGTGGGTCAACTGTACTTGCAGCAGTTTGAATTTGAACTTTTTAACAGTTTGGCAGCGATAACCAGAAGAAGTCATTTCCGTATTTCACTTACTGGTTTTTGTGTTTTGGGTACGCTTTCTATAGTTATGTAAAGAATCTCCATGGCAATTTCTTGGTAAAGAATCTCCACGGCAATACCCAGATTTGCTCTGAGCTACTGCACAATGGTACCTCCTATACCGAGCCAACAGATATTGCCAATATACTGCTCAACTGATTCAATGCCAACTTTACCCCCCCCCCCGGGCCAGTCGATTGCCAGGTACCCAGCATTACTGCTGCACAGGTTAAAACAGCACTGTCCAAGGCCAAGAATACAGATTCTATGGGACCTGACAATATCCCTGGCTGTGTTCGACATGAACTAAGAGTGAACTGGCACCTCACCTGTGTGCCCTATTCAATCACAGCCTCACCTCAGGCTTTGTCCCTACCAAATTGGGCACCGCTACAGTCATCCCTCTCCACAAAGGAGGAGTGACTACAGACCTTGGGAACTGTTGTTCCATTAGCCTGACGAGTCTGATATGCTAAGCTATGGAATGCATCATCATGGACCTAATAAACAAGGATATAGGGAATCTCCAAACTCTGGATCCCACACAGTTTGGTTTTGTGAAGGGTCTATTCATGCCTGCTCAACTTGGTCAACTTATTTTGAGTCAGTCACCAGAGCTGTGCATAAAGGCAAGGTGGTTCATACAGCCTACCTTGATCTGGCCAAGGCCTTTGACACCATTCCCCACTCAGGAATCATAGGAAAAACTCAGTAAGGTAGGCATCAACCCCTATATCACTAGGTGGGTTGCAAACTGGCTCACAGGTAGAACCCACAGTGTGAAAGTAGCTGACTCCAAGTCAGACTGCCAACCAGTTACAAGTGGAGCCCCACAGGATTTGGGGTCCTGGGTCCTCTCCTGTTTGGCATCTACTTCTCTGAAGTCTAGGCCAACGGGCCTCCCTGAGACCAACAACTGGTGTCAGAACCATGGCCTTAAGCTCAATGCCAAAAAATGTGTCATCCCCTTTGGAAAAAAAAACAGTTCCATGAATTACCACATCGATGGTAGTTCATTGAACAAAGAAGGTGTTACAAGAGATCTGGGAACACAGGTTGACAGCAACCTCTCTTTTGACCACCACACTGCCACTGTGTCAGAAAGTCCTTCTATGTGGCACATCTCATTACTAAGGGTTTTGCATCCAGGAAGAAAGAGGTCATTGTCTCCCTCTACTCTTCCCTCATTAGGCCCCATCACTGAGTACAATGCCCCATTTGGCATGCACCTCACTAGACACCTGCAACAACTGGAGAGGCTGCAAAAGTACCTCATAAAGAGGATCCTAGGCCTTAAACATTTGTCCTATATGGACAGACTCAAAAAACTCCAACTATTCTCTGTCTCATATCGCCTACTTAGAGGCGATCTCTGCTTGACTTACAAAGCCATGACTGACCCAGCTCTGTTAGAAATGCTACATCTAAAGAAACCCCAATCCCTCTACACCACATGCTCCAGAGACCTCAACCTCATTACCACAATCAACAGAACATGCTGGAAGGACAAGTTCATAACTCAGAGACTCTCCATGCTATGGAACAGACTTCCCATACATGTCAAGCAGAGCATCTCACTGGCCCTCTTCAAGAGAAATCTTGATGAGTGGATGGGAAATAGAAAATTCACCCCAGGGATCACTCCAGTGGCTTTACCCGGACAAAGGCACCGGGAACTTAGGTCAGGTGGCACGATGCCAGGGTAATCCTATGGGTTAGGCTTGTAAAGGCTCCAGGGCCATAAGCCTAGTACACACCTATGAACCTATTTTCTTAGTAAGACACTCAAAGGTATGACCACCTTAAGCTACCCTGACCACCTTAATGTACTTACTTTTTTCCAAGTCCTATCAACTTCTGCAAAAGGACATCAGCCTAGCTTACTCAGCCTCAAAGGATCTGGTCCTATGCAACCTTTGTCACATCCAAAAAACTCCCAGTCGAGATTTGAATTTCCTGCTCAATACAAATAGGGCCTGTTGCTGCATCATAACTATCACATTGTCCCTTTTTCAAGAACAACCTGGACGAGTGGATGGGCAATTATAAATACAACCTCAGTCTGGTCCCGCAAGCCCTTAAGGAAAGGGGGAATAACTAGTTCCAAAGTAATTTATCCTAATAATGGCCTGGTATTAATCCATGTCTTGGTAAATTCAATGTGGGATTGTGTGGCCAAGATCAACAGCCTAGTATTAACCTATGAATCTACTACACATGGCAGCAAGTCCTGATGAAATGAACTGCATTTAGTTTGTTTTTGGTTCTGTACATCAAAAAATATATAGTCACAGTTTTCATTGGGAAGAGTTACTGGTTTAAGGCCTTTTGTTTACTTCAAGATTTTTGAAACCTTTGTAGTAAAAAGACAGCAACTAGTTTTAACCTGAGTAACTGTTAAGAGCGAACTGGAAGTTTAGCTGAAGCCAAAAGGAGAAAGGAGAAAGAAGAAAGACATTTAATCATTTTTTTGGATACTGGTTTCCATTTTTTTTTTCTTTTTAGCAAAAGAAATAGAGTTGTTTTTTCTCAGATGCTTGATTCAATGGAAACAGCATCAAATTTATCTGCGAACATCCAGGTAAAGGATTCTTTTATCCTTAAGCAGAGTTATAGAAGATGCTGGCAACCGGATAGTTTGACTAAGGGCTAACTCTGTGACAACTTTAGGTAAGGTATGAAGGACTGATTTAGTCAGAGCTACCCTCCAGAACAGAGGCAGCAGAAGCCCCATGGTAGAGCGGAATAAAGCCCATGCTGCACCGTACATAACTTTGGTTCAATTATGAGCAAAGACACTGAACAGGCAACAGGGGGAAGACAGGAGTGAGCTACCAAAGTTAACTCACCCATCCGGGGGTGGGGAGGGTGCAGGCTAGGTCCACTAAGACAAGCAGTGTTCAATTCTGGCCAGCTCAGAGCTGCACAACCTTTGAATCACTTAGTCAGGAGACTGTGCATGTGCAGAAATGGCATGCTTCCATTGACAGCAGCAACTGTGGAGATGGCAAGGCAGCCTCAAGGTGGATGGAGTTAGGGCATACAGGCTAGCAACACTATGACACTGCATAAATGCCATCAATCTCCTCACCAGCAACAGAAGTAGGTCAGGTTGAGCCTAGTGTGGCAAAGGCAGGTCTGGTAGACCCAGGTAATTAGGACAGCAGATGGTGGCAGCTGGTAAGCTGTGAGGATGGGAAGGAGACTGATATACTGTCTGGCAATTAGCAAAGAGGATAAAGACTATGAGCAGTAACAAGCTACTTCCTGTGGTACAGAGTTTGATTCCCTCATCCTTGAGACGCCCAGGTCTGCAATGGTGCTCAGGGATGCAACTTTCTTTGGTATTTGGCCCTTCTCCCACTAGGTTATTTACTTTTTTCATGTTTTGATGAAAGGGGTCATAATGTGCTAAAGTAATTTCCGTTATTTGGGAGAAGGAGACAGATGAAACTCCTAAACAGACTTGATCTGTTTTCCCTTTTTACCCAGTCTTTCAAACCCTTTCTGCTGGGGGTTCAAAGAGAAATTTATTTTCCAAGGAGACATCTAGGAGTTTCACTTTAATCTGGCTGAAAGGGTCTGAGTCCTTAGCCAAGCATGTTGATGCATTATGTATTCTGTGACAGCCACCCTGCATGATCTATCCAATGAATCATAGCCAATTTTAATGCGTGTCTGGATATCTGGAGGGTAACACTACACAGTTCCTGGATATCCTTCTGGAAGTTTTTATTCTGTATCCCCTTTGCCTTGGATTTAACTTGTTCCTTTAATGTCAAGGAATTTGAGAATATGGAAAGTACAGCTATGTAAAAAAAAAAAAAAATTATATCAGTAGATGTCCTATTCATCATTATTGTAGTACTCCTTACTATAGGATATCCTGCCAAGGGCAGCCATACATCGGGCCAGCATAACAAAGCCTGGACCCTTCCATGAGCCATACATCAGATGCATGTCCTATGTCTGAAGCACGGAATGCATAGGAGAAATATGAGTGCAAAACCCTCAGAACTGAAATGCCCCAGAAGAACAGGAGCAACAGAGAAGGAATAAAAGAACATGGTGCATGAACACCCAGTAGAAAAGAAAAAAGTCACCTCGGCCAGGAAATGGGGGAAAAAAAGTGTGTGGTGGGGGAGGGTGGAATAATGTAGTGATAAAGTAAGATATCTACTGTTATGCTAAGTTTTTATACAGCTGTATTATGTCCATCCATGAATGGGAGAAGGAGGAAGGGAACTGAGGAACCCTCCAAAAAATGAGGAGGATGGGCCTAACAAAACCTGTCCTGGCTTTTGAAAACACATCCAACTAGTAGTACTTAGTAAAAGTATGCAAAGAAGACCAAGCAGCATCTTCTAGAATGGATCTAACATTGAAACTCTTAAAGCTTACGAAGAGGCTGCTACTGTAGAAGAATACGCTTGAAAAGAAGTAAGTAGTAGTTTCCTATGAAAACAGTAACAAAGGAAATGGCTTTAGAAATTCAAGAAGAAATTGGGTTTGTTTTTTGCAAACTACCAAACACAATTTCTTGTCTAGAAAAGAAAGAAAAAGTTGCTGAAATTTCTAATATTCTAAGTCTTATCTAGGTAGTATGAGTGATTGCTTTATAGAAATGCAAACTTTCTTACTCCATCTTCAAGACAAACTCTCGCCACTACCTTCCTTCTCCCTTCTCTACTGTATGGTGCTCCTCTTCTATCCAATCTCTCCACTTCTATCTCCTCAAAACTTGAAAGTTGCTACTACAAAATTGCCAAATTCGCTACTAACTCCGCTCATTCTACACACCATTGCATCTGCCTCCGTAGTCTACAATGGCTAGAACTCCCTAATCAACTCAATTTCCTCCAACTTACTACTGCACACAAACTAATTTTTAAACCCACTGCTTGCCCAGCATTATCTAATATCTTAACCATATACACTCCTCCAAGGCCCCTAAGATCTAGCCACCAAAATCTTATTTCAGTATACAAACCCAAATGACCCCCTGGACAACTCCTACTTTCCTATACTACAGCAAAAAATGGAACTCACTTCCTTCCCTTCTAAGAGTCACTACAAACTATGAACACTTCAAATCTCTTCTCCATTCTCACCTCTCCCAAAATTGAAAATGTAATCGTATACTTCCTACCTAGATCTCAATATATCCTAGTCCCCCCCCCCCCTGGTTCCCCTTTCCTTCAAGTGCTCTCATCCCACTGCCCACTTGTATGCTTACTCTCACTTTGAAATCTTTTGCCTTTTATATAAGGTGTTCTTCTGTACTCAATCACAAAATGAACATTAGTTTATCTGTTCTCTTTCTATCCTCTTCTGGACACCTCTTCTCCTTCAATTTATTTGCTTCTCCTTCACTTCTCCCATGCTTCTCTGCTCTTGCATTCAAACTCTATCCATAATTTCCTTTTTTCTTTCTTACTCTACTAACATTACAGTTGCATTAATATATCATTTTCTTATGTATACTGCCCAATGTACTTCATTCTTTTTGGAGATTGTTAAAGTACTACGCTATTAGAACAGAGAGTGTTTTTGTGAGTAATGTATTAGTTTAGAGCTTTTCTGCTGTGTTTTTGTGTATATGTAATGTAATGTATGTAATGTATTATCATGGAGCTTTTCTCCCCGGGCCTCCACTGAAAACGGGCTTTCGGGCCTAGTGGACTTCCCCGGTTATCAAACTGGAAATAAATAAATAAATAAATAAATCCATGCAAATCCAAAAACAAAGAATTGCCTTTATTTTGCAGAAAAGGAGGAGGGAAGATGAATAGTCTGATTCAAAGAGAAATCACTGACCAAGGGCTGGTTTTAAGAGACAACGTATCTCTGTGAAAAATTCAAAAAGGAGCATCAATCAATACAGATGGACCCTGAAGCAAGGCAAGAATATGTTAACAGATCATCTTTCCAAAACACACTATATGTCTTCTTTCAACACTGAGCATAAGCATTTTTTTAATGACAGCATTCACAGATCAAACCGCATACACCATGTAGAAAACTGGGAATCAGGAAGCAAATATTTAAGCCAGGAAGAGGGATGTCAACATAACCAGAGCAAATGCAGACTACTGAAATTTTAAAAGCATGAACAGAAAAGTAAGCAGGTAGACCAATATATGATCTTCTTCTAGAGGCTCTTCTCAAAGGAAGATCATGCACTCTTTAGGGAACTCATTGCATATGAATGTTTAGTTACAGTGAAAACCGAAAAGAAAACAACTGTTCACAAAACTAGTGAGCTGCCTACCAGTAAACTGTTAGTACTCTAGATCCTGCTTTAGACTAGGCCTAAATTAGTGCACAAGTAGCCAAGGAAATGGGCATAATTTTATTATATTGACCTCCCACCTGAGCTGCTTTGAGAAACAGTTATGTCGACTACATGACTTTCAGAATGAGGCACTTGTTCTTTCAGCCATGCATCTCTTACCAATCAGATGAGGAAACTATTTTATTTGTTTGGGGGTAGTTAAGAAGGGGAAGGTGCCAGTCCCATTACAAATTAAATTATTGGAAATAAATTCTGTAGAAATAAATGTCAAAGTAATATGCAACATGAACTTCTTAATTTACTTGATTGGGGGGGGCAGAATAAGTAAAGTTGTTGTTGCTGTGTCTTTTGGCTTTTCCCGGTTAGGGGTCGCCACAGCGGAACTCCGGTCCACTAATGATTTGCAGCAGATTTTTATGTGCCGAGATGCCGGCCCTGACGCATAACCTTCAACAAAGGTACGCCCATTCACGCAAGTCTCCACACAGAAGACGCTCTAGCTGAGAATCGAACAGGACAACGTCTTACTGTGAGCGACAACGCTACCGCAGCACCACCACCGCAGTATAGAAAAAGTAAGTAAAGTAATGCTGGAAAATAGCGAGTATTCCACAGACCAATATTCCTACATTTTTTTTTGGGGGGGGGGGACTGCTAAATCTAGTTTCCACCAACACTTCTATCTGGATGCCCATTATTATCACTACTGCATAGACCACTTCACAAATGTGAGCATTACTGTATCATCTTAATATCAAGCATACTGTATGACGAGAATAAAATAAATTAAAATGCTCAGCCACATACAAAACACAGCTGGCTCGGCTCTTCTGTCATCTGTCTTACTCCTTATGCTAGTCAGCAAGATGGTTCAAGTCAACAAACCACCACCAGGCTGCCTTACCTACTAACAGTCACCCAGACACAAGAAAGAAGAAACAGGCCACTGTCAAAAAGGAGCTAAAGCAAAGTCACTATCATGGGCCAAAGCTGAAATAGCCACCTTTCCAGAAAGATAAAGAAAACCAAACAAACATAGGTTAGAAAAGCACTTACTTGATTTCAGTAGTTTTGCTGGTCTTTTCCAAAATTTTTAAGCTTTCTGGTGAGCGAAGTTGAAACCTGCAACTGTCATTCATATTCCACACAGACTCCAACAACACTCCAACTTTTGGAATTCCAGCACTGACTGAGAATGCCACAGCCCCAGCATGATACAAGGGATTATTTCTCAAACACACCTGAAAGAAAAGTTAACATTTTACACATCTTTTTAATAAGACATCATAGGCATGGAAACAAGTGTTGCATCCTTTGAAAGTAATTTTCAACACAAAGCCCAAATGCTACTTCATGATGCACACCAAGAAACAGATAAAAAAACAAGTCAAACTTCATGACCGAGTACATAAACACTATTAAAAGCATGCTACTAAAAACTGGCATGTTTTACTTTTCCAAACTATACAAGTATAACAAACCCAGGTGAGAATATAGTGCTAAACAAATATAAATAAACTATGGATAAAAAGACATTGACACCATTAAACAAACATACCTTGCTGCTAGTCATTCTCTACAGACATGTAACACCAATATATTATGTTGACAAATTCAAGCAAAGTGATTCAAGCGAATCAAAACCAAACAGCCACAAAAGCCAAATAAAAGTTTACAGATGCACTTTTATTTCACAACAGAAACAAAAAGACAACAGAATCATACTTGTCAGTCTCCATCAAAATGATTCTCACATGGCAATTATTTAGCCACTATTTACCTCAACAACTTGCAGCAGTTCAACAGGAAGCATGAAGAGTGTTAGAAAGTAACACCACAGAGAAGTGATGTTTTACAACAGTGAAACTGTCAACATCCAGATGCATAAAGTGGCAATGCAAAAATAATCCAATACTGCTCTCCAAGTAATGGGATCTACATTTTTCACGAAGACTAACTTGTCCAGCATAACCATAAGTCCACAATTATGTTTTACAACTTTCAGCGGTAATGTGTGATCGCAGTTGATGAAAATACTGTTTTCATCCTTGCAACGCATTTCTTCCCCACAGATGTGAGACACTGGAGTTAGCATGTTTTACAAGGGGGTGTGAGGGAATCTTGCACACTCCTGTGAAAAATGGTGATACAGGTATTTTGCTAGCATGGCTGTTAAGTTAACTGTTAATTCTTTAAGCTTGAGACTGCAGTCAGAGGATTGTACGTTAATTTTCTGCAATGGATTTTCTAATTAACAATGGGTACATATAGTAAAACTCCATGAGACAATCACAGTACCAACAATTTTCTGACAGAGTCCTGCAGCAGTCAAACAAAAGTGCTGCCCTAAAACCCTCTATTCATCACCTATATGTTTCCTTGAGCAGTATTTGTCCATCTCACGATGGAATGAACAGCCGTTGTACTGTCAGTGAGTTATGTTGCTACAATAACTGGTAACCTGGTGCAGATGTTTACGACTGTGTTCCTAAAGCTACATCTTACACTAGCCCTGGGTTTGAGTCTCACTGCCTCTATTTTCCTACTCTGAGACTCTGAACAAGCCATTTACCCAGATACTGCTCACAGGCACTCGGAGCATAAAGAATATGCTGGCCAAGTGTTTAAAGTGGGCTTTCCTCTTTTTTTTAAAAAATACTGGTAAAGTACAATGCAATGCACACAAAAGAAAAGTTAAGTCTATACTGTACCTTACTCAATTCCATCAAAAAGAATTAAAAATTGGGACTAAAACATAACTCTCAAAGATAGACTACTTGTGCAAAAACTTAGCTCAATGATAGATGTCCTTTTCTTCTCTATTGCAATGTTCTTTACATGGGGGAGTTGTCTGCCTAGGGGACCAGACGTCAGCCAGTATACCAAAGTCTTTTCCTACCATGAGGTGTGCTGTACATCTGATATAGGTTGTAATCAATGTAGGCCATAAAAGTGACATACGTGTGCACCATCCTCAGAACTGAAGCCCAAGGCAGAGAGACAGTCCAAAGGATACAGAGTCAGTACGTCCAAGAGCAAAAGGAAGTGGGGAAGGAGGTGCAGAGAGAAGGAACTCTATTGTTATGGTAAGCTCTTAGACAACTATTCTATGTTCTTCTATTAATCTGCTACGGTATTCTTTACATGAGGGGGAATACCGAAGCTCATGTAGAAATGGAGGTGGAGGCAGCGGAAGAATTTTCTTGGAAACCATAAAGAATGACCCTGGCAAATCCTGCCCTAAATCTAGAGACAGAATCCAGTTTGTAGTGTTTGGTGAAAGTGTGGACTGAGGTCCAAGTTGCTGCTTGTAAAATGGAGAGGGTGGCTAGTCCCTCTCCCTCGAGGAAAGTCCCTCAGGAGGACACTGCTCTTGTATAATGAGCCTTGATCGAGCAGGGAAGGGATTTTCCATGGTAGGCATAGCAGATTGAGATGGCTTTAAAAATCCAGCTGGAGGCGGTATGTTTGGATACAGGCAATTTCAGAGCCCTAGGGCGAAAAGACACAAACAGTTGGTCTGATTTTCTAAAAGGTTTAGTTTTGTGAAGGTAAAACCTGAATTGTCTGTGCACATCAAGTGTGTCTAGGATCCTTTCACTATTGTTTTGGGAGGGGGGAAAAGTTGTTAACCGAATGGCCTGGTTTAAGGACAACTCATTTACTTCTTTTGGAATGAAAGAAGGGTTAGTGCAAAGGAAACCCTGTCTTTGTGGAATGCCACGAAGGGTGAAAGGCCATCAGAGCCTGGAGCTCGGTGACCCATCCAGCAGAGGTTACGGCCACCAGGAGAATGGTTTTCCAGGTGTAGTGTTTGAGGGAGCTAAAGGAGGCTAGGCTGAAAAGCACTAGGGTCAGTTTCTCTACCACAAAGAGAAGATCGAATAGTTTTTATGGTCATTCTGGGGCTTGTGACAAAAAAGACACAGAGTGGCTGTCCTTGTGTGGAGTCTGCCTTCTACACTCATTTCCCCTTCTTGGATGACATTAATGCTCAGACAAGAAAAAAAAAATAGCAAAAGACAGAAAGTTCCCCAATGGGTCACTTATCTTAATTGAAGAAAACTATTCTGGCAGCAGAGCGATCTTTGGGACTGGTGAGATGACTGGCGGCAAACAAGTTCTGAGGATGGTGCACGTGTACGTCACTTTTATGCCCTACGTCATACGTACTGTGCACCTCATGGTAGTAAAAGACTTTGATATAATGGCTGACAGGTAGTCTGGGCAGGCAACTTCACCATGTAAAGAATACTGCAACACATGAATAGAAGGACATCTACTGATATAGTGATCAACTTTCACAAGTGTTCTACCATTCTTTGAGATCTTGTAGTGGTGTAACAAATGAGAGGGAATAGTATTGCTATCTGGAGCTTTTGCATAAAACAAAAATAGTTAAAGGTCAGCTGGTCCAAAGATTTTTTTTATGGCTGTGACCTCAATCCCAAAAGGTGGGGCAAAATTAGGTATGTTAATCATACAGAATTCAAAACACAGAGGAAGATGTAGTACACAAGCATGATACCAACAAATTTAGAAACTCTGAGAAAAAGTGGTTATGTGGTACTTGGGGGAGGGGGATTCTTCCACTTCAAGATGCAGATATCAAGAGTTCACTATTTTGAGGAAGATAAGCAAGAATTACCTTTTTTATTATTATTTAAATAAATGCCAATTTCTCCACTTCTTTTCATAACAGCATCAACCACAGAGTTACTAATTGACATTCACAAATGACCTAAGACATTCTTGGAAAAAGCAACATTTGCTGCAAATGGCACAGCAACCTTTGAAGATAATGTCAAAGTTCAGGTATATGCATAACAACTATAGAAACTGCACTACGCTAGCCATTTAGATAAGTTCTGTTCTCTAACAGACTGATCTTGCCTAATTTGGAAAATGTATATCAATGTTGTCCAAGAAAAGCCCTGTTTGGAACATACACACTAGGAGTCAAGTGGACTGGTTTGTTAATTGACTAAGGCCTTCTGTTCTGGCTAACATGACACCCTAGAAGTCTCCTAAGACCTTTT
>NC_056731.1:1619282232-1619376486 GCF_019279795.1 Protopterus annectens
TGCGTGGTATGGCCTACAGAAAATGGCTGCGTCGGCCTATAACTCTCTGCTAGAGAATCCGAAGCGGTCTGGGGTTCCAATTCTGCGGTAGCCAGGGGCTGCGTAGGCGCCTCACTGAAAACCGGAGAACCGGCGACCGGCCCAGCCGAGACCTCGGAGTCTGGCTTGGATCTAGGCTGCCTGTCTTTATCTTTGCGTTTTTTATGAACGCCGGTAGTTGGTTGCTCCGACGGCATAGTGTAATTAAATTTCCTACCGAAGTAGTGTCGTGCGAAATCAAAGCGTCACTTTATAGTTCGCTTATTGAACCTAGCACAAAACCGACAACCAGTGACATCTTGGTCTGGGCCTAGGCAAGTTATACAATAAGAATGAAAGTCCTTATGAGGTATTTGCTTCCCACAAGAAATGCAATTGTTAACTTTTTCTGACATCGGACTGAGGCAAGAAAAGGTTCCCCAACGGGGTACTTAGCTTTGAAGACTTCGGACTGAAACTTGATTCGAAAATCTCAGGTGTCGGCCAACTGGCACTTGCGAACTGCTTCTGCTTCGGGCACCGCGCGGCAAGAAAGACTGAAGAAAATGGCGTTGGATGCCTCATATACCCCTGGCGCACTGACGTCAGGGAAGAAACAACAGTAACCGACGCCGGACCAAGACTTTGGAATTCAGGCCTACTGCGGGACCGCCTGATGACAGGATAACCCAAGTGTGATGACTGCAGCAGGGTAACATGATGAACATCGGGCATTGGTAAAGGTAGACTTGAAAGGCTCCGCAAAGTTACACAAGCGCATCCAGGAGTGTCTCCTCAGAGAAACTTCTGAACCAACTGCCCTGCTCGCTCCATCCACTGCATAGTCTATTAGTCTCACGGAGGAGTTAATGATGGAATTTAAGGTTGACAGCTGAGCGGTCACCTTTTCTGACACCCCTGCAGCCAATTAACCTTGGAGAGTATCTCCTAACTCCTTCAGGCGATCTCGTTGTAGTCTCAAAGTGCGTAAGATAGTTCGGCGATATAAGGGTAAAAGTTGCTAACAAAAATACACTTCCCGTATCTATCCATCATCTGGGAGTCCTTGTTCGTTGGATGGACAGATGAGGATGTTTCAGAAAGTTTCTACTTGGTGGCTGCTGCCACCACCATTGCATCTACAGGAATGCCTTTCATGAGAAATTCTTTTTCAAAGGGCTAAGAACTTATTTGGCCTCCGAGGGACTGGTTCCATAATGTCTGGTGACTTCCACACCTTTCGACCAACTAACTCAAATAGCTTGTTGAAAGGAGGAGACACCTAGGAGGCTGAAGGTTGAGATCCAAAAGCCTTCAGATACACTGACTCCTCATCAGAAGGGTTGATAGTTTTCCAGCCGTCTCTGTTTCAGGACTTAAGATATCTGCAAAGGAGATATCTTCAGAGGACAACCGTGGGGCCCCTTCTGACTCCTTGAGGTCAGAGTCCGTGGTGATGGACTCATCAGGGGAGTCTATATTCTTCCTATTGCAAGTTTTCTTTCAAGAAGCCTCCTCAAAAGGGTATTTTGGGAAGGTCTTGGAAGAGTGGGTTTCGCCCAACTGGGCTCCCTGAGGCTATGAATCTCTGCTGTCTTGTGGATGGGGTGGTGCAGAGACTGAAGTCGGTGCCTTGGGGGGGGGGGGGATGACCAGTACCCTTGTGTAGAACTGTAGGTGGGGACAGCACACATCAGCACAAAGACAGGTTCCCCCCTGCTCAGAGGACACCTCTGGTTCCGAGGAAACAGAGGGAATCCCTAGCTCCACGGAGATTAGCTCAGAGGCTGATGTAGGAGCAGAGTTCAGCTGAGCCGAAGCTCTGAGAGGTAAACTCTGAATCGAGGAAACTCGGGTCCGAGCATCTCTCCCCTGGAGCCGATCAGAGAACTTTGGCTCTTAAACACCACTGACAGCAATGAAAGTGTCGGAGCAGGGATTGGTTCCGAAATCTCCTGAAGGGATCTCGGAACCGAAGAGTCTACAGTAAGCGGTTCCTGGCATTTCGGCTACAAAGATCTAGTTTGGCACTCAGGAGGAATAGTCATGGATGTCATAGTCTTGGATAACTGCAAAACCGGTTAGGTAGGAGCCAAAAACAATTTAGCCAGAGCCGGAGACTTCAAAAGCCTGCACACCACCCTATCCATGTCATCGTCCGATAAGTTCCTAGGGGACCTGGAGGAGAGGGTTGGTAAGCGAGATCTCTCCAATATGGGAGATCTCAATTTAGGGGAGACCGGTATTAGTTCAGTGGACCAGTTCCGAAAAACAGTCTTCTTTAGGCTCTGACGGCCATGGAGCCGAAGAACTTGATTTGTCCAAATCTATGATCTCTCTCAGTTCCGAGGGCCATGGAGCTGAGGAAGTCGAAGCATCAGAAGTTTTAGCCAATTTCTGAAGAGGTTCCAAATGAGCCGAAGAAGCAGAAGATGGCCATTTTGTAGGCTTGTCACTTTTAGAGGAAGGGAACTTACTTGAAGTAGTACTCTGTAGAGCTTCATCAAAGGAAGGTTTCAAGAGTCCTTTGTCAATTAGCTTGTTCTTTCTTTCCTGTAAGACATGGGAGCTGAAAGAATGACAGAATGTACATGTCTCTTGGAGGTAAATGGCCCCCAAACACCAACAAATATTATGCCCATCAGTTGACATTTTTTGTGAACATTTGTGGCACTTTTTAAAGCTTCAGAGCTTAGGTTCTTTCACTCTACTTTCCTTAGACATTAGAAGGAACACAATTAACACCAAAAAAGGAAGTAAAAAAGAAGTTATGTACTCACCATAAAGTACAGTTGTGTACACTTACCATAATTGTACATGTTAGAGTGTATTCACTGTTGCAGTCAACACATTTGGGTTATCTGCCTGCAGGTAGCAATCAGCCGGCCTGAATACCAGAGCCTTCGGATTTCTGCTTCGGATGCATTCACTTCTTCCATGACGTCAGGCGTATACAACATGCAGCCGATGCCATTACATCAGTTTTACTTGCCCCAAATGTCAGGTGCCCCCACATTAGGAAGCAATTATATGGTATGGTACACCCCCATCAAAAAGAAAATACACATGAAAAAATATATATACCAAACAAGAAGGAAAGGTAAAGCCAAGAGAAGTCAAGGGGCTGGAGGGAGGGTAAAGTACAGTTGTGTACACTTACAATAAATGTAAATGTTCGAGTGCATTCACTGTTGCAGTCAGTACATTTGGGTTATCTGCCTGCAGGTAGCGCTCAGCCAGCCTGAATATCAAAGTCTTGGATCCCTGCATCGGATGCTGTCTCTTCTTTCATGACGTCAGGGGTATAAAACATGCAGCCGACACCCATTACATCAGTTTTTCTTGCCCCAGATGACAGGTGCCCCCATAATGGGAAGCAATTACATGTTAGGTTACACCTCCAACAAAAAGAAAATACACCAGAAAGCATAAAAACACTAAAGAAGAAGAAAATTATAGCCAAGAAAAGGCAGGGGGCTGGAGGGAGGTTAACAAAGACTGCAACAGTTAATACACTCAAACATCTACATTTAAGTTAAGTACACAACTGTACTATGTTCTTTGTGTTTCACTACTGCAGTCATTACATTTGGGTTGATTCCCAAAGCTAAGGAAGGGAGGAGGAAGTTAGGAGAGCATTAGGACCAGCTGTTAAGCCCTGCAAGACTGCAGTGGCAAAACCAGCTCTGGATTTAGAAAAAAATCGGCATGTGGTAATGCTTGGTGAAGGCATGTACAGAGCTCCAGGTGGCAGCTTCTAGGATGTCCCTGGTAGTGACACCTCGAGAAAGGCAGTAGAGGTAGATGCAGCCCTCGTGGAATGTGATCTTATCCCCTGTGGGGTAGGTATTCCATGGTGCTTATAGCAGAAAAGAATGCAATGGGCTATCCACTTAGAAATGGTTTGCTTTGAAATGTCCTTCCCCTCTACCCCTGCAGCAAAGCCAACTAGCAGCTGTTCAGATTTTCTGAGAGACTTAGTCCTGTCCAAATAAAATCTAAGTGGTCTGTGCACGTCCAAAGAGTGCAGTATTCATTCTCCTTTGTTCCGTGGATAAGGGAAAAAAGTAGGCAAATGAGCGGACTGTTTAAGGGCCACCTTGGGCATAAAAGAAGGATTGGTCCTGAGGGACACCTTGTCTGCATGGAAGATGATAAAGGGCTCCACTGTCATGAGCGCTTGTAATTCACTCTTCTTGTTGAAGTGATGGCTAGAAGGAAGGCTGTTTTCCAAGAAAGGAAATTCAACTCTGCAGTTGCAGCTGGCTCAAAAGGAGGTAGAGTGAGCTTTTCCAATACAAAGTTAAGGTCCCAGGCTGCAGTAGGGGCTCTCCTGGGTGGTCTTAAATTGTTGGCCCCTCCTAAGGAATTGTTCCAGAGGGTGGGGGAGAGAAGAGGGGTGGTTCAATATTAAAATGTGCTGAAATGGCAGAGGCATGAATTTTAATTGACAAGAAGGAAAGGCCCTTGTGGAGCACCTTCTGTTAAGTACTGAAGAATATGTGGTAAGCTGGGCACTATTGTGCCCATCCCTGGAGTCTGGCTCCAGGAACAGTATATTTTCCATTTTTCAGCATAGGATTTTCTAGTACTAGGCCTCCTTGCCTCCAGAAGGACATCTACCACCTGCTTACTGAGGGATGTTATTGGAGAGGTCAAGGAATTAGCCAGGCTGCAAGGTTCAGGGTTTGGAGCAGAGGGTGAAGTATCTGGCCCTCCTGCTGGGACAGCAGGGAAGGGGTCTGAGGCAGGTGCCATGGTTCCAGCAGTGACATACTGCACAAGAGTGGGTACCAGTGTTGGCGTGGCCAGTCTGGTGCAATCAGTATTGTCCTTCGTTTGTCCTGTTTGATCTTTAGCAGAACTTTTGAGAAGAGAGGCAGAGGGGGGAAAGGCATAAACTGAGAGGTTTTCCAAGGTGAAGGACAGGGCATCCACTTTCCAAGCTTGACTGTGGGACGTCCTTGTGCAGAACTTATCCAACTGGTAGTTCTGAGGGGAGGCAAACAGGTCTACTTCTGGATTTCCCCATTTGATTCTCAAAAGGTTGAATATCTTTGGTTCCAGTTTCCACTCGTGTGGGTCCATGAGATTTCTGCTTAGGTCGTCTGCCAGTGAATTTAGCTTGCCTGGCAGGAATTGAGCTTGTAGGTGCACTTGGTAGCTCAAGGCTGTGTTCAACAGAGCCATGGCTAGTCTGCAGAGAGGGTACGAATGGGTTCACCCCTGCTTGTTTATGTACAACATAACAGTGTTGTCTATCTTTACCAGTAATTGTCCTGGAAGAATGAGATCCTTGAAGGCTGTCAGGCAATTCTGTACAACTAACATTTCTTTTTGTTTGATATGCAGGTGCATCTGACTCGGGTTCCCCTGCTTGTTTATGTACCACATAACTGTGGTGCTGTCTGTCTTTACCAATAGTTGCCCTGGACGAATACGGTCGTTGAAGGCTGTCAGAGCATTCTGTACAGCTAACATTTCTTTTTGCTTGATATGCAGAGAGGGTACGAATGGGTTCCCCCCTGCTTGTTTATGTATAACATAACAGTGCTGTCTATCTTTACCAGTAATTGTCCTGGAAGAATGACATCCTTGAAGGCTGTCAGGGAATTCTGTACAACTAACATTTCTTTTTGTTTGATATGCAGGTGCATCTGACTCAGGTTCCATTTGCCCTGAATGCACTGCCATGCCACGTGAGCCTCCCATACATAGTCTGCTGAGTCTGCTGTTAGGGTTTGGGTGGCAGGGGGTAGAGTGAATGGGAGCCCCTTGTTGCGGTAGCAGGCTCTGCCCACCAAAGGAACTCTGTCCTTATACAAGGAATGATAGGAATCATTGACTCCAGGTCCTGAGAATGTTGACACCATAGGCTTTTTAGACACCACTGTAGTCTCCTCATATGCAGTCGTGCATGTAGAATTAGTAGAATGCAAGAGGCCATGAACCCCAGGGCTTATAGGATTTTCCTTGCAGATAGCTGGGTCTTTGTGGCCAGTAGTTTGAAGTAGGCTGTCAAATAAACTTGTTTCTCTGGCATGAGGTAAGCCATCTGATAAGTTGTGTTCAAGCTTGCTCCCAGGAATACAATTTTTTGGCAGGGTACCAGATGAGATTTCTTTTCGTTTATGGTGTACCCCAGTGAGGATAGAAGTGTCTTTACAAATGCCAGATGTTTTTGTAGCATGTCCTGGCTTTCTGCCTGAATTAGACAATTGTCCAGGTATGGGTATATTTGAATATTTCTTTGCTTGCAAAATGCAATGACTGGAGCTAGGCACTTTGTGAATACCCTGGGCACAGTAGATAAGCCAAAGGGAAATGCAGAGAACTGATAGTGCATGGAGCCTGCTCTGAAGCCTAGGTATTTCCTGCAAGATTCCCTTATTGGAATGTGCAGGTAAGCTTCCTTTAAGTCTAAGGTTGCCAACCAGGCATCTTTGCCTAGCATAGGAAGCAGCGGTTGAAGTGTTAACATTTTGAATTTTGGGATTACCAAAAAGGTGTTTAGAACAGAGAGGTACAGGATAGGACGCCAGGAGCGGTCTTTTCTGGGTACCAGGAAAAGTCTTAAGTAAAACCCTTGTCCCCTTTCTTCTGCTGGGACAGGTTGAATAGCCCTGATACTTAGAAGAGAAAGAACCTGCTGTTGAGCCTCTGCCCACTGATTTGGGGGTAGGTCTGGCCAATCGCTTGGGGTTGGTAAGGTATGAAAGTGGAATCTGTATCCTTGGCCAACTATAGTTAAAACCCCATTTGTCCTGGGTAATTGAGTTGCCAGTTTTTTGCATGCAGGCCGAGCTTTCCTCCTAAGAGAGCAAGAAGTTAAGCAGGGCTTGGAAAGTTTAAGGTTAAGTCATTGTGACATTTTTCAATAGGGGGATGTCTTACTACTTCCAGCTTTGGGAGCCCCCCACTGCTTAGGCCTGTGAGTACCTTGAGACTGTAGCCTAGGTGGTCTGCTGCTCCTGGGTTTGGACTGAGAAGGCCTGGAAGAGACAAGAAAGGACCAATTCTTAGAAGGCCAATGTCTACTAAATCTGGAAGGCTGTACTTGCAGGAAATCTTTTTAACAGTTTGCATAGATTTAGCTTTTTCCTCCATCATTTAGCTCCAGGAACAGTATCTTTTCCACTTTTCTGCATAGGATTTTCTGGTAGTATGCCTCCTTGCCTCCAGAATGACATCCAGCACCTGCTTACTGAGGGATGCTAAAGGAGAGCTCATGGAATTATAGCCAGGCTGCAAGGTTCAGGGTTTGAAGCTGAGGGTGCAGAATCTGGCCCACCTGCTGGGACAGCAGGGAAAAGGTCTGAGGCAAGTGCCATGGTCGTAGCAGTGTCAGACTGTGCAAAAGAGGGGTACCAGTGCTGGTGTGGCCAGTCTGGTGCAATCAGTATTGTCCTTGGCTTGTCCTGTTTGATCTTTAGTAGAACCTTCGAAAGGAGAGACAGAGGGGGAAAGGCATAAACCGACAGGCTTTCCCAGGTAAAGGGCAAGGCATCCACTTTACAAGCTGGACTGTGGGGAGTTCTGGTGCAGAATTTGTTCAACTGGTAGTTCCGAGGGGAGGCAAACAGGTCTACCTCTGGGGTCCCCCCATTTGTTCCTCAAGAGGTTGAATATTTTGGGCTCTAGTTTCCATTCGTGTGGGTCCATGAGATTTCTGCTTAAGTCATCTGCCAGTGAATTTAGTTTGCCTGGCACGAACTGGGCTTGTAGGTGCACTTGGTAGCTCAAGGCTGTGCTCCAAAGAGCCATGGCTAGTCTGCGGAGAGGGTAGTAGTGGGTTCTCCCCTGCTTGTTTATGTACCACATAACTGTGGTGTTGTCTGTCTTTACCAATAGTTGCCCTGGACGAATACGGTCTTTGAAGGCTGTCAGAGCATTCTGTACAGCTAACATTTCTTTTTGTTGAATATGCAGGTGCATCTGTCTCGGGTGCCATTTGCCCTGAATGCACTGCCCTGCCATGTGAGACCCACATGCATAGTCTGATGCGTCTGTTAGGGTTTGGGCGGCAGGAGGTAGAGTGAGAGGGAGTCCCTTGTTGTGGTAGCAGGCCTCTGCCTACCAAAGGAACTCTTAGACTTAGACAAGGAATGATAGGAATCTGTTTCCAGGTCCTGAGAATGTTGACACCATAGACTTTTTAGATACCATTGGTGTTTCCTCATATGTAGTCTTGCCATGGAATTAACAGAATACAAGAGGCCATGAACCCCAGAGCTTGCAGTATTTTCTTTGCAGATAGCTGGGTTTTTGTGGCCAATAGTTTGAAGTAGGTTGTCAAATAAACTTGTTTCTCCGGAGTGAGGAATGCCATCTGGGAAGCTGTGTTCAAGATTGCTCCCAAGAATACAATCTGTTGGCAGGGTACTAGATGAGATTTCTTTTCGTTGATGGTGTACCCAAGTGAGGTTAGAAGTTTCTTTACAAATGCCAGGTGTTGTAATAGCTAGTACTGGCTTTCTGCCTGAATCAGGCAATCGTCCAGTATGGGTAAATTTGAATATTTCTCTGCCTGCAAAACGCAATGGCTGGAGCTAGACACTTTGTTAACACCTGGGAGCAGTAGATAAGCCAAAGGGAAGTGCAGAGAACTGAAAGTGCATGGAGCCCACCCTGAAACGTAGGTACTGTCTGCAGGATTCTCTTATTGGGACATGCAGGTAAGCTTCCTTTAAGTCTAGGGTTGCCAGCCAGGCATCTTTGGCTAGCATAAGGAAGAAGCTGTTGAAGAGTTAGTATTTTGAATTTTGGAACAGGCTGAATAGCCCTGATACTGAGAAGAGAGAGAACCTGCTGTTGGGCCTCCACCCACTGATTTGGAGGAAGGTCTGGCCAACCATTTGGGGTTGATAGTGTGTGGAACTGGAATCTGTATCCTTGGGAAACTGTATTCAAAACCCATTTGTCCTGGGTAACGAGTTCCCAGTTTTCTGCATGCAGGGCGTGCTTTCTTCCAAAGAGAGCAAGTAGTTGAGCAGGGCTTGGAAGGGTTAAGGTTGTCATTGTGCTATTTTTTCGTAGGGGGTGGCTTACTACTCCCTGCTTTGGAAGTGGGAGCCCCCCACTGCTTAGATCTGTGCGTAGCCTGAGACTGAAGTCTTGGTGGTCTGCTGTTCCTGGATTTGGACTGAGCAGGCCTGGAAGGGACTGGAAAGCACCAGTTCTTTGAAGGCCAATGCCTACTGAATCTGGGAGGCTGTACTTGTAGAAAATATTCAAGTTTGCATAGATTTAGCTTTTACCTCCATCCTTTTGAGGACTTCCTCTGCTTTGTTCCAAAAAGGCGGTCTTGGTTTAATGGTGCATCCAGTAATTTAGCTTTAACATGATCTGGCAAGTTTTGTTCCTTAAACCAAGCATGCCTTCTAAGTACAGACCCAGTGACAGCAGCCCTGCAAGATGCTCCTAAAGCATCAAAACCACATTGCAAAGTATGTTTATCAACTTGTTCTGCAGAATGCATTAAATCTTGCAAGTCTTTGTGTTCAGCACAGTCAGGAATCAACATAACACTCTGTTTAAGTAGTCCCATAATATGCTGCTGATACTTTAACATATGAAACTGGCAATTTAAAGCCCTAATGGCCAAAGTAGCAGAAGTGTATACCTTCTTATCCTATCTGTCTAAGGCTCTAGAATCCCTATAAGAAGGGGTAGGATTTTTGGCAGCAGTAGCCCTTAATGCCTTTTGGTCCTTGAGAAATGGTCTCTGGATCCGCAGTAGGATTCTTGAAGAAGAACTTGAGAGAGTCAGGTACTCTCTAGTACCACCGTCGGGTTTTCTGGGAGCTGGAGGTAAAGTGTCTGGGGTAAGGCTAGAGTACAAGAAATCATCATCTACAATATCCAGAACAGGTGGGATAGCTAGAAGCCTGTGTTGAGGCAGGAGTAAGAATTCCCCAAGTTTCTTTTTGGACTCTGAATAGTCCTGGCTTTCCCAGCGGAAATGCTCCCTAAGGATATGCACAGTTTCACCAAAAGAAAAATCTTCTGGAGGGGAAGCAGAGGGAATGGAATCCTCTGCATCAGAATCCTCATAAGTAGACGAGGGCAAATCCTGGTAATCAGAAGGAGAAGAGATATCAGATTCTTGATCAGAAGAATCAAAGAAAATTGGTTCTAGGTCGCTTAGAGGGGGAAGGCTGGCTTCCCCTAATTAAGGTAATAAGGTCTTCAGCCATTCTAAGCATTTGTTTTTGAGGCATATGGACCTGAGTCAGTGGTTTGGTCGTTGGTTTTCTAGGCGTAGTGCTAGTTTTAGACCTGAGGAATTCAGTACTTCATGTTGGAAATGATGCCGGTTTAATATGAAAGTCTGTAGGCCTGAATACACCCTCAGAAACCGGTGCCTGCACAGCGGCTCCAGACCCATCCAAGGCAGAGACATCCGCAGGTTTCATAGTCGAAGAAGCATCTCGCTGCATACTGTACTCCGAATAGGTCTCAGTAGAGGCCTGTGAATCTGTAGTAGCGGGTATCAGAGTCTGCTAAAGCGCCACACTGAGTACCGGTGGACTGGCGACTAGCTTAAAAGAAGCGTCGTTGGCAGTTTTGGACCTATGTGGTATGTCCCTGTCTTTATCCTTACGTTTTTTCAGAAGATTGGTAGTCGGATGGCTTAATGGAGCCATTTTGGAATACGGAGATGGAGAATGCAAGTATTTGGCTACAAAAATAGCCCGATGATGAATAATTCAGGTGTTGAACAAGGCAGAAAACCGACAGCGAAGGACGTCGTGGTCTGGGCCTAAACAGGGGATGCAGTAAGAATGAAAATCTCTACGAGGTATTTGCTTTCCACAGGCAAGACAATTGTCAATTTTTTCTGACATCGGTTAGAGCAAGAAAAAGGGATCCCCAATGGGGTACTTATCTTTTGTTGAAGACTTCGGGTCTGAAACTCGAAAATGAAAATTTCAGGAGTCGGACGACTGGCACTTGCGAACTGCTTCTGCTTTGGGCACCGCACGGCAAGAAAGACTGATGTAATGGCGTCGGCTGCATGTTTTATACTCCTGACTACCTGACGTCATGGAAGAAGCGACAGCATCAGATGCAGAAATCCGAAGATTCTGGTATTCATGCCGGCTGAGGGCTACCTGCAGGAAGATAACCCAAATGTGATGACTGCAACAGTGAAACACAAAGAACATCATTCCATGTTTGTTGTCCAGTATCTTGCCTTCATTCTTGCTGGTTGGGTTATGGGTCGATCCTCTGCTCCGACTCGGCCGCACACTAAAGCTCAAGAACTTCTACTGGCTCGAGGCTACAACCTATCCCAGGATACCTAGCAGCCGTTCCCCAGATCTCGTTTGAGAGACTACTCCCTAGAGTATGCTAACATACAGAAAAAATTTTATGAAATACACTGGTCATAAAGGTAAAGAGGCAAGAAGGGAATCAGACCATATTTGCCAATTGTAAAGTCCTCTAGATCCTCCAGGAGGGGGAATGGATGGGTGGAATGAAAGACTGAAGATGAGATACTTGGCAACAACCATGGAATGTTATGGTGAGTACATAACTTCTTTATGTTATATTGTCCTATCTCGCCTTCATTCTTGCTGGTCGAGACAGAGTCCCCAGCACCGTTTTCTTGGGTGGCTCAAGGGAATAAACTCTCCTGTTCCGGGAGGCCACATCTACTTTGTAATGAGAGATAAAGGTGTGAGGATTAACCCATGTAGCAGCAGCACCAACTGAATCCAATGGGAGTTTAGATTCTAAGGCAATGGAAGAAGACACCACTCTAGTTGAATGTCCTTTAACTTTCCCTGGCAGTTCTTTATTATGAGAATTAGACAGGTGATGGTCTCAGTAAGCCATTTGGACAAAGTAACTTTTGAGACTGCCATGCCTTTTTTATTTTCTGAATAGGAAACAAAACTGGTCTGACATTCTGAAATCTTTGGTCCTATGCAAGTAAAAATGCAACTGTCTATGCACATCCATTTGATGAAGCTTATATTCTGCCTTGTTACCATAGCTAGGAAAAAACACAGGCAATTCTATAGATTGGTTTAAATTCGCTTCAGAACAAACTTTTGGTAAGAAGGAAGGATTCGTTCTGAGGGAAACTCTATCTTTGTGGAAAATCAAATATGGAGGGCGGATAGGCATTGCTTGCAACTCACACTCTCCTAGCTGAAGTAATTGCTGTTAAAAAGACTTTTCCAATATAAACATTTTAGAGAACAAGAGGATGCTGGTTTGAAGGGGGAAGGGTCAAGGATGATCATACTAAATTTAGGTCCCATGGAGGAGGGAGTTCTCTTAAGGGTGGTCTTAATAGAAAAGTACCCCCGAGGAAAGCTTTGCATAATCTATGGGACATTACACTGGATACAAGGTCTCCCACATGGCAATTTGATATGGCGGCTAATTGTACTCATATAGTTTCCACTGCTGCCCCTTGATTAAAGACTTGTTAGAAATTCCAAAATTGCAGGTATAGGGGCTGTAAAGGGATCTGTGTGTTTTTTGTCCACCCAACAAGAGAACCTCCTCCATTTCCTTGCGTAAAGCTTCCTAGTCGTCTTTTTTGTGCGAGGAAACCAGAATGTGACGTACTGCAGGGGATAAATCTGGAAGCACGGCTAAGATTGGAAGTGGAGTAACCATGCTGTCAGCTTGAGGCCCTGAAAAGCAGGATGAAGCATTCCTGACTGATGCATCAGAAGATCCGGCACTGGGTCCAGGATCCATGGGTCCTCCTGAATGTGGGGCCAAAGGAATGGCAACCATATCTGACGAGCCAGGTAAGGAGCAATGAGAATTAACCTGCAACTCAACAACTTGGCTTTCTGAATAACCTTCGGAAACAATGGAAACGGGGGAAAAGCATAAAGAAGTCCAGGGGGCCAATCGTGGACGAGTGCATCCCTTGGTGACTCTCCCAGAGAGGAAATGAGGGTAAAGTAGTTGCTGCATTTGGCATTGAAGGGAGTGGCAAAAAAGGTTGCAGCAAGGCTGGCCCCATTTGCCAAAAATTTGATTTGCAACTTCCTGATTCAGGGATCACTTGTGAGGCATGAGAATTGCTCTGCTTAGCCTGTCTGCTATTACGATGGATTTCCCCGGGATGTGCGTTGCCATCAGAAAGCGATGACAAGAAATTGCAAATTGCCAAACTCTCTGGGCCTCTCGACAAAGGGGATAGTATCTGGCTCCCCCTGTTTGTTGATGAACCATACCATCGACATATCTGTTTGAATTGCAATAGTACCCATGAGAAGAGAGCTCTGAAATGATTGCAATGCCAGAAGCACCGCCCTCATCTCTAGGACACTGAAGTGCAAATGGTACTTGTGATCTTTCTAAACCCCTTGGATGGTCTGTCCCAGATAATGCCCCCCCCAAATCTGGGACACGTCCATGGTTACTGTAGCGACAGGTTGGGGAAGTACAAACGGTCTGCCCATCGTTACCTGAGTGGACTGAAGCTACCACAGTAGGTCCCTCTTGCAGGCATCCGTAATGAGAATCTTGTGAGACACAGATAACTCTTGCATGGACCACTGAGCGAAGAGTAGCCACTTCAACATCCACGTGTGTAGTCATGCCAGTGGGACTAGTGTTATCGCTGCTGCCATTGAGCCTAAGACCTTGATGATGAATTTTGCTTGTACCTTTTTCTTCTCGAGTAGGATAGATACTTGACTGCGTAGCATTTGTATTCTTTCTTGAAGCAATTTTGCTACCATGTCGTTTGTGTTTAATTCTGCACCTATAAAGGTAATGCACTATGATGGCAACAAGGCATATTTTTCTGTATTTATAGTAATGCCTAGGTCTGAGCAGAGATGGACGGTGGCCGTCCCTCGCTCGGATTAGGAAGTGCTTGGTGGTGGCAGTAAGGAGCCATTCATCTAAATATGGAAACACCTGAAATCCTTGATGTCTCAGATGATCCGTGACTACTGCCATGCATTTGGTAAACACTCTGGGGACTGTAGTGAGACCAAAGTGCAGAGCTCTGAACTGATAGACTGATTCCGGAAGCGTAGAAATCTTCTGGACTGCTTGTCCATCTTTATGTGGTAGCACGCATCCGGAAGATCTAAAGAGCACATGCAAATGTCTTGTCCCAGAAAAGGGAGTATAGATAGCAGTGTTACCATCCGGGACTTTGCTTTCTTTACCGACATTAGTCTGCTTAGATACAATATTGGTCTCCAGTCCACTGTCTTTTTTGGAACTAAAAAGAACCTTGAGTAAATTCCGGATCCGATCTGGTCTGCAGGGGCTTCTTGGATTGGCACTTTTCTAGCAACCTTTGAATTTCTGGGGTTGCTTGATCCCTTTGACCAGGTGGAATGTCTGGGACAGACTTTGACAGACGAGGTAGACAGTGGAAAGGAATGTTGTATCCCCTGGATATAATGGACTGTACCCCATTTGTCTTGCGTCAATTATAGCCAGGCTTCTGGGTACAGTGATAGTCTTTCCTCAACTGCACCCAGAACTGGACAGTTGGGCCTCCTTTCAGAAGTGCTGGAAGGGCCGACCGGAGAACGTAACTCTGTCACCGTGGTTTTGTGGACCTCCTCTGCCGCATGGATGTCATCTTCCAATGTTATCCCCCCCCCTGCCCCTGAGGGAAAGATCACCACCAGCATCCAACAAGGCTCCTTTGGACTTCCGGAACCACATTTTTCTGCTCTTTTGACCTTTAGGATAAGGTCTGGTTGGGGAGGAAAAACGCACTCTGATGGCAGAGTCATGCCATCTTGTTGACTCCTGGTGAGAGTCGTTTACTTTCGGCCCGAACAAGGACAAGCCATCAAAAAAGGGAGTCAATAATGGAAGATCTGAAGATTTCAGCACACTCACAAAGGCGCAGCCAGGAACGTCTCCTAACAGCTATTCCTGTGCCTGCTGCCCTGCTCGCTCCATTGGCTGCATAGCAGATGAGGCACATGGAGGAGTTCGCAATCGAGGTTAAGGTCGCAAGCTGGGAATTCATCTTATCCGGCAAACCGTGGGCTGTAGCACCTTGTAAGTATCTCACAGCTCTTTAAGGAGATCCCTCTGAAGTCAGGTGAAATGTGTTAAGTAATTCAGCAATCGTAGGGTAAAAGCCACTGAGAACATACACTTCCCGAATCTGCCCATCATACAAGACTCTTTGTTCAGTGGATGGGCAAATGCAGAAGTTTCAGCTAACTCCTTTGTGGCCACTGCCACCAGCATCGCATCTACTGGAATTCCCTTTGTTAAGTATGGTCTATCCTCTGGGGATGTAATGAATTTGTTTAGCCTCCTCAGAACAGGGTCTACTGACTCTGGAGAGTACCACACCTTTCGACTTACAACAACTAGGAGCGGGTCAAGGAGGTGGAGGGGCGAGAGCCAAATGCCTCCAAGTATACTGACTCATACTCAGAAGGGGAGAGGGATTTCCAGCCTCACCTCTGCTTAAGGATCTCCAAGATGTCTGAAAAAGAGACATCCTCAGAGGGCGACCGTGGGGACCCTTTTGAATCCTCTAAGTCAGGATCAGAAGTGACGGACTCAGGGGGAGTATATGTGCTTTCTCTTACACTGTCGCTTCAGAGGGACCTCCTCGGGAGAATGGAACGGGGAGGTGTCAGAAGAGGGGGTTCCAATCATTGGGGCTTCCTAGGGCACTGACTCTCTACTCTGGGGCTGATGGAGGGATGATGAAGCAACAGACACTGGTCCTTCAGGGGGAAGAGTGGCTGGAGCCAAAGGTGGAGCAGACTCGGTCGAGAGCAAATTCCTCATCACCTTGAAGGCACCGCGATCCTGGGCTGAAAGAGATCTCCCCAGAGCAGAGGAAGATGCCTCCAAGGTTGATGTGGGCACTGAACTCACCTGTGCCAAAGTGTCGAGTGGGACAGTCTGTTCCGATAAGGGTCCAACTCGACTCCCCCCACCCCCCCACCCCCACAGCCGACCAGCGAGTGTCGGCTCCCAGATCTCTTGATGGAAGACAGCATCGACGAGATCAGAGCAGAAGTCGGAGGAGAGATATCATGGGTGATTACTGGCTCCACCGGTTCCAGCACAATGACTTCCTGACACACTGGCTCCAATCTCGTCCGAGTTGGAGGAAGAATAGATGGCACCTAAGATACAGTGGTCGGCTCCATGTTCTGATGGGCTGGGCACGAAAGAATTTGTGCCAGGGCCCGCGTCTGCAGCAAACTCTTTACCACCCACTCCACGTCATCGTCCATTAAACTTCTGGAGGACCGAGAGGAATGGGTCTATGATCTGTGACTACCTGCCACAGACTGGTTCCAATGATGGTGACCAACTCCTTTTTCGGCTCTGTGACAGTTCTGAGGACTAAGACGGAACCGAGGGAAGGCCAGGTTTGTCGCAACCGATAACCTTCGGCCCTGAAGATACTTGTTCCTTATGATAACTTGACAGCTCAGACACTGGAGCTGACGAAGCTGACATTTTTGGCTTGTCAGATTTAGAGGACTGATTACCTTCTCCCGTTTCAAAGGGGCCTTTCAACAAACCACTTAAAATAAGTTTATTTTTCTTTCCTGTAGAACCCTTGCACTAAAACCATGACAAATGGAGCAAGAATCCTGCAGGTGGTCTGCTCCTAAACAATACACACAAATTGTGTCTCCGTTCGTTGAGACATTTTCTGGGAGCATGAATCGCACTTTTTAAACCCAGATTGTCTCGATTCCTTAGCAGATTCTTTAGACATTATAAGAGAGACCAAAGGAAACCAACTACAATAGCAACAACAACACAGTACTGAGGCAAAGGTAAGTTTTTTTTTTTATATATAAGCTAGGAGAGAAAATGTGGGCTTGGAGGAGAAGTCTAAGTTAAATGACAGTCTCCTCCAACCTGAGGAGATGCCTCTAACAAATGGTGACTCCTAAGGAATGGGGAAGAAGCCCCATAAGAAAAAACGGGCTAAAGAGAAAGAATCCTCTAAATTAAATGGATTCTCTAAGGGGATAGAAGAAGAAAAGGGTACAAAAGAGAAAAAAGCTGAAGAACACACCCAAGTAATGAAAACAACACACATGAACACACTACTTGGTAAGGAAAGATATTAATAGACTAACAAAACAGTTTCTGTCACAGATGTAGAGAAAAAATGTATAATAAAAGTAGTAACTAGACTGAGCCAGCAAAGACAATCTCAATGCTTCAAGCGGCAAACGATATCTGGGGAACAGCCACTAGGCATCCTGGAATAGGTTGTACTCTCGAGCCAGTAGAAGTTCTCGAGCTTTGGTATGCAGCCGAATCAGAGCAGAGTAATCGGCTCTGAACCCAACCAGCAAGAATGAAGGCGAGATAAGGCAACATAACATCAATAATTAAACCTTTATAGAAAAAAACTAACACACAAACAAAGGTTAAATATTTTACTAAAACACTATAATAAAGCACATTTACTGAAGAAAGGGAAAACACAGGAAAAGCTCTGCCCTCTAACTTAAACGGAGCTAGTACAGCTACAAAAAAGGGGCAGAAAGGGCAAACCCTCTAAGTTAAACGGGTATCTAGCTCTCTAACTAAAATGAGCTAACATACGCAGATGAGGAAATACACACTAAATTATTCTACAGTAATCACTAACTAAACCACTACAAAAACTGACAGAAAAAACAGAAATGGCCTTGCGACTAACGACGGCCAACAAGCAACCACACAGTAGCACAATTAAATTATACTCAACTACAGCACACAAACTACAAAAGAACAACTATCTAAACAACTAAGTATTATTAATCCTATATATGTGGAAAAAAAATATGAATCTTTAAAGAACTTGACCATGGCCAAGGAGAAAGCATCCAAACTCGTAAAGCGGCAAACGAGATCTGGGGAATTACACCACTGCATGATGGCATACCTATTCTGCCACAAGCCAGGTTAGAGACTTCGAGCTAGTGTATTCAGCAGAGTTGGAGCCGAGGACCGGCACCCAACCCATCCGGCAACAATGGAGGAGAGATGGGACAAAGTGCAGTTGTGTACACTTAACCATAAATGTAGATGTTAAGAGTGTATTCACTGTTGCAGTCATTACATTTGGGTTGATTCCCAAAGCTAAGGAAGAGAGGAGGAATTTAGAGAGCATTAGGACCAGCTACTAAGCCCTGTAAGACTGCAGTGGCAAAACCAGCTCTGTGGTAATGCTTGCTGAAGGTATGTATAGAGCTCCAGGTAGCAGCTTCTAGGATGTCCATGGCAGGGACTCCTCTGAGGAAAACTGTAGAGGTAGATGCAGCCCTGGTGGAATGTGATCTTATCCCCTGTGGGGCAGTTTTTCCATGGTGCTTACAGCAGAAATTAATGCAATGGGCTATCCATTTAGAAATGGTTTGCTTTGAAATGGCCTCCCCCTCTGCCACTGCAGCAAAGCAACTAGCAGCTGTTCAGATTTTCTGAGAGGCTTGGTCCTGTCCAAATAAAATCTAAGTTGTCTGTGCAAGTTCAAAGAGTGCAGTATTCGTTCACCTTTGTTTTGTGGATTCGGGAAAAAGGTAGGCAGATGAATGGACTGATTTAGGGCCACACTAGTCACCACCTTGGGCATAAAGGAAGGATTGGTCCTGAGGGAAACCCTGTCTGCATGGAAGATAATGAAGGGCTCCACTGCCATGAGGGCCTGTAATTCAGACACTCTTCTTGCTGAAGTGATGGCTAGAAGGAAGGCTGTTTTCCAAGAAAGGAATTTCAGCTCTGCAGTTGCAGCTGGTTCAAATGGAGCGAGAGTGAGCTTTTTCAATACAAAGTTAAGGTCCCAGGCTGGAGTAGGGGCTCGCCTGTGGGGTCTTAAATTGTTGGCCCCTCTGAGGAACTGCTTTAGCAGGGGGGCGAGAGACGAGGGATGTTTCAGTATTATAATGTACTGAAATGGCAGAGGCATGACTTTTAATTGATGAGACGGATAGGCCCTTGTGGAACACTTCTGTTAAGTACTAAAGTATATGAGGTAAGCTGGGCACTGTTGTACCCACCCCGAGTTTGGCTCCAGAAATGGTATCTTTTCCACTTTTTCAGCATAAGATTTTGTAGTGCTAAGCCTCCTTGCTTTCAGAATAACATCTAGCACATGCTTACTGAGGGATGCTATTGGAGAGCTCAAGGGATTAGCCAGGCTGCCAGGTTCAGAGTTTGAAGCTGAGGGTGCAGAATCTGGCCCGCCTGCTGGGACAGCAGGGAAGGTGTCTGAGGTAGGTACCATGGCTCCAGCAGTATCATACTGCGCAAGAGGGGGTACCAATGCTGGCGTGGCCAACAATCAGTATTGTCCTTGGTTTGTCCTGTTTGACCTTTACCAGAACCTTCAAGAGGAGAGGCAGAGGGCGAAGGTATAAACAGAGAGGCTTTCCCAGGTAAAGGACAGGGCATCCACTTTTCAAGCTGGACTGTGGGAGTCCTTCTGCAGAATTTGTCCAATTGGTAGTTCTGGGGGCAGGCAAACAGGTCTATTTCTGGAGTCCCCCATCTGTTCCTCAAGAGGCTGAATATTTTTGGTTCCAGTTTACATTCATGTGGGTCCATGAGATTTCTGCTTAGGTTGTCTGCCAGTAAATTTAGCTTGCCTGGCAGGAACTGAGCTTGTAGGTGCACTTGGCAGCTCAAGCCTGTGTTCCACAGAGCCATGACTAGTCTGCAGAGAGGGTACAAGTGGGTTCACCCCTGCTTATGTACCACATAACTGTGGTGTTGTCTGTCTTTACCAATAATTGTCCAGGAAGGCTGTGGTCCTTCAAGGATGTCAGGGAATTCTGTAGAGTTAACATTTTTGGTTGATATGCAGGTGCAGCTGACTCGGGTTAAATTTGTCCTGAATGCACTGCCCTGCTAAGTGAGCCCCCCATGTACAGTCTGATGCGTCTGTTGTTAGGGTTTGGACGGCAGGGGGTAGACTGAAGGGGAGCTCTTTGTTGAGGTGGCAGGCCTCTGCCCATCAAAGGAACTCTGTCTTTATACAAGGAATTATAGGAATGGTTGTTTCCAGGTCCTGAGAATGTTGGCACCATAGGCTTTTTAGATACCATTGTAGTTTCCTCATATGCAGTCTTGCACATGGAATTAGTAGAATGCGAGAGGCCATGAACCCCAGGGCTTGCAGAACTTTCCTTGCTGATAGCTGGGTCTTTGTGGCCAGTAGTTTGAAGTAGGCTGTCAAATAAACTTGTTTCTCTGGTGTGAGGAAAGCCATCTGAAAAGTTGTGTTCAAGCTTGCTCCCAGAAATACAATCAGTTGGCAGAGAACTAGGTGAGACTTTTCATTTATTGTGTACCCCAGCGAGGGTAGAAGTTTCTTTACAAATGCCAGATGTAATAGCAAGTCCTGGCTTTCTGCCTAAATCAGACAATCGTCCAGGTATGGGTATATTTGAATATTTCTCTGCCTGCAAAATGAAATGGCTGGAGCTAGACACTTTGTGAATACCGTGGGCGCAGTAGATAAGCCAAAGGGAAGTGCAGAGAACTGATAGTGCATGCAGCCTGCTCTGAAGCGTAGGTATTTCCTGCAAGATTCCCTTACTGGAATGTGCAGGTAAGCTTCCTTTAAGTCTAAGGTTGCCAACCAGGCATATTTGCCCAGCATAGGGAGCAGCTGTTGAAGTGTTAGCATTTTGAATTTTGGTATTACCAAAAAGGTGTTTAGAATAGAGAGGTCTAGGATAGGATGCCAGGAGCTGTCTTTTCTGGGTACCAGGAAAAATCTTGAGTAAAAACCTTGTCCACTTTCTTCTGCTGGGACAGGTTGAATAGCCCTGATACTTAAAAGACAGAGAACCTGATGTTGAGCCTCTGTCCACTGATTTGGGGGTAGGTCTGGCCAACCGTTTGGGGTTGGTAAGGTGTGGAAGTGGAATCTGTATCCTTGGAAAACTATTTAAAACCCATTTGTCTGGGTAATGAGTTCCTAGTTTTTTGCATGCAGGGCGAGTTTTCCTCTTAAGGGAGCAGGCAGTTGAGCAGGGCTTGGAAGGGTTAAGGTGAAGTCATTGTGACATTTTTCCATAGGGGGGTGTCTTACTACTTCCATCTTTGTAAGTGGGAGCCCCCTCAACACTGCTTAGGCCTGTGTGTAGCCTGAGACTGTAACCTAGGTGGTCCTGCTGTTCCTGGGTTTGGACTGAAAAGGCCTGGAAGAGAATGAAAAGGACCAATTCTTAGAAGGCCAATGCCTACTTAGTCTGGGAGGCTCTACTTGCAGGAAATCTTTAATTGTTTGCATAGATTTAGCTTTTTCCTCCATCTTTTTAAGAACTTCTTCTGCTTTGTTGCCAAACAGGCGGTCTTAGTTTAAGGGAGCATCCAGTAATTTAGCTTTAACATGATCTGGCAAGTTTTGCTCCTTAAGCCAAGCATGCCTTCTAAGTACAGACCCAGTGACAGCAGCCCTGCAAGATGCTTCTAAAGAGTCAAAACCACATTGCAAAGTATGTTTACCAACTTCTTCAGCAGAATGCGTTAAATCCTGTAATTCTTTTTGTTCAGTACAGTCAGGAATCAACTGTTTAACTAGTCCCAAAATATGCTGCTGATACTTTACCATATGAACCTGGTAATTTAAGGCCCTAAATGGCCAAAGTAGCAGAAGTGTATACCTTCTTACCCCATCTATCCAAGGCCCTGGAATCTCTATCAGAGGGGGTATTGTTTTTGGCAGCAGTAGCCTTAATGCCCTTTGGTCCTTGGGAAATGGTCTCTGGATCCGCAGTAGGATTCCTGAACAGGAACTTGTGAGAGTCAGGTACTCTAATATCTTTACACGAACACTAAAACCACACCGCTATAACTTAAAAAAAACACAGGATTGCTATCACCATGAAACGAGCACCACGCTAGACTGCTGGAAAATATTTCTCTGGTTTATTCTCCGTACATCATTCTGGTACCTCGGCTTATCGCCTTCAAGGAATAATTGAAATACAAAATACATCTCCTTTTATAGACCAGTGCCTGAAAGTATTTAATCAATTAACACATAAATTGCACCTTATTTTAAAGTGGCACCACTTCCTATAAATACCTATGCATTTTCTGCATGCAAAATGGTTAGTGACACTTCAATATGACTTCATTACCAATGTGTAAATACATAATTACATAAACACGACTTTTTATCATAAACCCTACCTTTCAGAAATGTTGTTGAGAAAATAATTGACATTCACTATATCTTAAAAAGATGCATTTTAAATGCGAGCGTACATCAACTAGATAAACTTGGAATATAGAGTTAAACCAGTGCGAACATGACTAACACAATTATTTTCATTTAATTCCATATTGCATTCGTTCATGTTTGTTGGATACCATATTATATGTTATATCATATTATATATAAACATTACACACAAATCGATTATGAAACATTTTCAAACCAACTATGAAATTTTATATTCTCCCTTATTCATTACATACTGCAGTCTAAATTCATGCCTTTAGAGTACCATGTACCATAATTTAATATAATTTTGCATTCTAACTTAAATTTGCCTCTAAAATTTCCAAAGTTAACATTGGGTCGTGCCAACACATTATGGAATAACCCTCCCACTGATCCACTGTGTTTTAACATGAAGTTAAGTTAAGAACTGATTAATTAAGGACTCATTCATAAGACAGAAAAGGTCACTTAAGGTTAATCACTTGTTAACAGAGGGGGTGGAGCTAGGAACTAAAATTTCTATTTAAGGAGTAAACTAAAACATTTCAGAGCTTTACCAGAAAGGCTCATCCAGACTCTGCTACACTTTGCTGTGAAGGAAAGGTTAGTTTGCTGTTATTTTTTGTATTTCTGTATTGCCTTTCTATATTTTGAATACTGTAGTTTGTTTTCTTTACCTTGTGTTTTGCTTGCATTCTGTTTAACAGCATATTAAAACTTCAAAAGAGACCACAGCTCTCTCTGTTCTGAGTCAGGCAGAATTTCCCCTCCTTCCCACCCATTTAAGTTGTCTTGTTAAATACCACTGTCTTTCTAGTTGCCCGCCTCTTATGTTAATCTGACCATATATCTCATTTCTCTCTACTTTCACTGGCTTATGTGAGTAATCACAAAACCATCACTTTTGAAATCCCACCCCTTCAATTATTTAAATTTATTGGCCATCCTACAGTATTTCATAGTACCAAAATACAAAAGTAACCACCCCTTTCAGTCCATCTTGCTGTTTTAAAAATAGTAACTCTCCACTAAACCTTAACTTTTTAAACAGGTAAAACTCAAGTTACCTACTTTCATATCTAACTTCTCTAGTGCACACTGCAGAGTGCATTCTTTTCAATCTTACCTTTAAGCATCCCTGTTACTAGCACTTTCTCTAATACCTAAAAAGATCATCTCTACTTGACTCCAAGTAGACTTTTCTCTATCTGTTAAACCTAGCACTTGCTCCTACAGTACTTATTACCTTGATACGGCACTCTTATAGATAGCACCCCAAAAGGCAAACCCCATTTCTCGGTCACTCCGTCCCCGGAATCTCTTTTAAAGTTTTTTTGTCTAGTCCTTCTAGCATGTCGAGGGATCAGTTGCTAGTGTCCTCTCCTGCTCAGCTGGTGAACCTGGGAATATTGAGGCAATGTTACAATTGCCTCATGTACACAGACAACCCTCTCCTCCTCCCACAAAACACAAATACATGCGAGAGATGCAACTATACGGCCAAACTGGAGGCTGAGCTCTCTCAACATAGGACTGGCAAGACCAGTCAGGAGGAGAAGGTTACCACACACACTATAGAACCAGTTTCACATAGTACCATCACAACCTCAAATCATACACATAAACACACAAAGACATACTCGGCTCTGATCAAAAATCTACCAAAACAGCAGAGGCCACCAAAGCAGACACCCAAACAACCACCACCTCAGAACACACCACCTGCAACACATAGACCTCACAGTCAGAGTGTCAAACAGTCACAGCCCTTAAGGCCAAACACAATGCCAGACACACTAGTCATTGGTGACTCCATAGTCAGACACACTGGCGTCCCGCTCACCAGACTGAGTAAGGAGAAGGTCACAGTAAGCTGCCTGTCGGGCGCTAGAATCCGCCACATAACGCAAGCACTCAGGTCTCTCAACAGCAGGTACAAATATGACTCAGTCATTGTCCACGCTGGTGTAAACGACCTGAGGCGTACCTCCTTGGACTACATGAAAAGAGACATTGAGGAGCTCTCTGATTATGTAGCCCAGGCAGGTATGACCCTGACCTTGAGCAGTATCCTACCTTCACCAAGAATGATGCCACAATACAGAGATAAGATGATCAGCTTTAACAATTGGCTTAAACTCTGGTGTCATTCAAAGGGGATCCAATGTCTGTCTGCCTGGGATGACATGCTGGACAAGCCACGCTGCTTCGCAAGGGACGGCTTGCACCTGTCACCCTGGGATTCGGATATTGGCAAAGGCTCTTGCCACCCCATACTGCCTCTTTTAGGCAAGGCACAAATGCTAAACCTACCACCCTAGAACACAAAAAAGGAAAAAAACTAAGGGTAATGCTGCTCAATGCCAAAAGTCTAAATCTCAAAATGCACGCACTCGAGGCCCTTCTCAATTATGGAGAACATTGATGTCTGTGCAGTGACAGAAACCTGGTTCAAGGCTCCTGAGAGCACCCCAGCACTATCAGGTTTTACCTCTTATCATGCGTTCCGGCCCCAAAATCCGGACAATACCAAGAAAGGAGGGGGGGTATCCATATTCATCAAAGACACCCACACCTCAAGACTGGTGGCAACGCACGATGCATCGGAGACCATCCAGGTGCAATTAACCATAGGCAAGACTGCTCTGCAAATTGTAGCATGTTACAGGCCACCCTCACAAACTCAGGAACCTCACATGGCCTTCCTGAAAACACTAGAGGATAAATGTATCACCAAACACCATCATACTAGGTGACTTCAATTACCCTAATATAGACTGGGAACACTACTCAAGCCCAAACACCCTAGCCCAAAAGTTCCTGGAATTCATAAACTCAAATGCCATGGAACAACTAGTCACCATCCCCACAAGAGGAGAAAACATACTTGATCTCATCATTACGAACATGGGAGCACAATGTTCAACACCGGAAGTATACCCCTCACTGGTGAGATCAGATCACAAACTAATCTCGCTGGAGGTCCTCATCCCACCCCCACCTGAAACAAAAAGACCACAGTAAAGAACTTCTAAAGCCGACTTCACACTTCTAAAGACTAGTGTGGTCTCCTTTAAGGCCCCCGAGCCGACGGAAAACAGTACTCAAGCCGCTGAATCACTTACAAATGCCTTCTACCAGCACCTGCAGGATTGCATGGATAAGGCAATCCCAAGCAAAACAAAGACTCTTTGTACCAAAGGCAAGCGTCCACTCTGGTGGACCCCAGCCATAAACAAACTCTACAACAAAAGGAGGAAGCAACTACAAGATAGAGCAAAATCCTTAAAAGGTAAGACACCCTTGATCACTATAAGTAAAAAACTAAGAGCTCTCATAAAATCATCCAAAGCAAATTTTGAGAGAAAAATAGCTAAAGACTCAAAAGACAATCATAAGGCCTTCTTTAGCTATGTTAGAAACCTGGGAGGAAACTCCCAGATATGCTCAGAACTAGTTCAAAATGATGTGAAGATTACTGATCCTACAGACATTGCCAACATACTGGCTGACAGGTTCAGTGCAAACTTCTCCCCTCCCCAAAGGAGAGATATCTATACCAAGCGATTGCAGCCCCCAAACATCTCCAACGCCCAAGTGAGAACTGCTCTCTCCAAAGCAAAAACACAGCATCCATGGGACCTGATGGTGTCCCCGGCTGTGTGCTCCACGAACTCAACGAGGAATTAAACCCACAGCTAGGACAGCTGTTTAATCATAGTCTTACCTCTGGATACGCACCCAGGAGTGGCGCACTGCAACTGTGGTCCCACTTCACAAAGGCGGTGCCTCCACCGACCCTGGAAATTACCGCCCATTAGCTTGACAAGCCTTATCTGCAAAGCCATGGAGAGGATCATAATGGACCTCATAAATAAAGACATAGGGAATTTGCAGACTTTGGATCCATCCCAGTTTGGCTTTGTCAAAGGCAGATCATGCCTTCTAAACTTGGTTGACTTTTTCGAAACAGTCACCAAAGCCACTGATGAGGGAAAGGCAGTCCATACAGCCTACCTCGATCTGGCGAAGGCCTTTGATACAATACCCCACTCGGGTATCATTGAAAAACTCATCAGCTTAAATGTTAACCCATACATCACAAGATGGGTTGCAAACTGGCTGAGTGACAGAACCCACAGGGTCAGAGTTGCTGGCGCCATGTCAGACTCAAAGCCTGTCAAGTGGTGTACCACAGGGCTCAGTCCTGGGCCCACTCTTGTTTGGCATCTACTTTTCCGAAGTACAAGCAAACACAGGAGGGTTATGGCTGACAAAGTTTGCAGATGACTGCAAACTGGGCCATAGTAGAAAACACATCTGACACAGATATCCTTCAGAAGGGTCTCACAGAAGCGGATATCTGGTGCCAGAGCCATGGCCTAAAGTTAAATGCCAAAAATGCATAGTCATACCCTTGGGAAAAACAAGGTTACCCCTAGCTACCAAATAGGTGGCAATCCACTGAGTACAGAAAAGTTATCAGGGACCTGGGGACCCAGGTTGATAGTAGTCTGTCATTCGACACCCATGTAGCTAAAGTAGTTAGGAAGACCTTCTACATTGCCCACCTTATCATGAAGGGATTCTCATCTAGATCAAGGGAGGTCATAGTCTCCCTATACTCATCACTCATCAGACCAATGATTGAGTACAATGCCCCATTCGAATGTATCTGACCCGACACTTGCAGCAGCTGGAGAGGCCACAAAGTTCCTCACCAAAAGGATAAAGGGTCTCAAACATCTGTCCTATGCTGCCCGACTGAAAGAACTCCAGCTCTATTCAGTCGCACCGCTTGCTCAGAGGTGACCTTTGCCTAACATACAAGGCCATGTCAAACCCAGATTTGATGAATATGCTTCACCTCAAAAATCTAGATCCGTCAGAGCCACAAGGGCGGAGACTTAAACCTCGACACGGCTATTAATAGGACGTGCTGGAGGGATAGATTCATCACCCAAAGACTCCCTATGCTGTGGAATAAAATCCCGGTATATGTGAGGCAGAGCACCTCGCTGGCCTTGTTCAAGAGAAATCTTGACCAATGGATGGGAGATCGCAGATATACCCCAGGGATTACCTCAGTGTCACTGCTCAACAGAGGCACAGCAAAATAATGGGTATAGTTCCCCATACTAAAGGGGTGGCGTAAGCCACAAAACTATGGGCTAGGCTTGTAAATGCCCTCGGGCAGATAGCCTAGTATGAACCTATGAACCTATGAACCTAAGTGAGCTGCCACTGGACTTTCCAAGTTATTTCTTCTTCTATCCCCTCGGTGCTCTAAAATATGCACCTTAACCTTTCTAGTTGTTTGCCCAATATACCAAGAAGTATCATTACAGTTGCATCCTATGATATAGATCACCTTGCATGAATTGCAATTATAACTCTCTCTAGCAAAATATGTCTTTCCATTAATTTTCAGGCCATGCATACTTTTAACCCTCTCACACACCTTACATTTAACACACCTGAAAGTGCCAACCCTTTTGCCATCTGTATTGTTTGAATCTTTTTGTTAACAAGTTCCTTTAAATTATTATAGCTACTATACAAAAATGTCACATCTTGGAAACAGGGAGCCCTACCATAGTATGTTCAATCACCACGTTCCATACCTGCCTTACAATTTTTTTCCAATAATGGAGAAAAATTAGAGAACTTAGTGACGAAAAATAATCTTTCTTCCTCTTGTACTATTTGTTCTTCTCTCCCTGAATTCCAACTATATCTTTTTGTGTGACCCACTTTCCTTCAGGCCATCCACAAAGCACCCTCAGAGTACCCTCTCTGCTGGCTAATCTTTCATGGGTTTCACTAAAAAAAACCTCCCTAAATTGCCTTTCAGAAGTGTTAGTAAAAATTCTTTTAAATTCCCCAAAAGGCAATGCCTTTAATAAATGTGGAGGATACATGCTCTCTGCATACAGGAAATTGTTAACTGACGTTGGCTTTCGATATGGTTTGTGCTGCACTTTACCTTGATCATTCACATAAAATTCAAATCTAGGTATGTTATGCTCCTACTTTTACACTCCGAAGTGAATTTTAAATCATAATAATTCTCATTCAGCCGTTTTATAAATCTAACAAATCTGGGTTGATCTCTACATACGAAGATGAGATCATCTATGTAACTCTTTGTAGAAGATAACATGATGAATAAAATATTCATTCGCATACATAAATGTCTTCTCGAATTCACCCATATATACGGAGGCATAAGTAGGTGCAAACGCAGTGCCCATGGCTGCCCCTTACACTGAAGAAAAAAATCATTTTTCCACTTGAAATAATTATATGTTAAACTAAATTCAAGTAGGGACAACAAGAAGGACGTTTGGGGGCCTTCCCCCATCACCTTAGCCATTATTTCCAAGCCCCATCTTTTCTCAATGTTTGTATATAAAGCAGATACGTCAATGGTCGCCAAAAATAATCTGGGTTCCATTCCAAATCGAGTAGCTCTTTACATTCTTGACCTGTGTTCCTAAAGTGGGATGGAACTCTGTTCAAGTAGTCTTTAAAATGATGATCCAAAAATAAATTAACTTTTTCCACATAAGAACCTATGCCAGAAATAATAGGTCTACCTGGCACAGTTTTTAAACATTTATGGATCTTGGGAATTGCATACAAGTAGGGATCCCTGGGCTCTTTTACTACAAGTTTTAGAACATCTTTAGGTCCCAAGAAACCCAACCTCTCTCTCCTAATATCTCAAACAAATCTTCATTTAAATTTTTTACTGGGTTCCCAGATAATCTGGTATATATGCCTTCCACTAATAGCTCCTGAACCATGCCTTCATACTGTTCAATATTCATGATCACCCAGTTGCCACCCTTATCTGCTTGTCGAACAACATTTAAATCCAAATTAGTTCTAAACTCTTTTAAAGCCAACATTTGTTAGGGTTGCAACAGAGTCAAGTAAGCAAAGAAACAGAAAATGGTAGTCTGTTGCAGGACATTAACATTTTTAATAATGCATTACAGGAAAATGTTAAGTCATAACATAGGCATATACAATGTGAACATACAAAATAAAAAATTGACATTTCTGAAAGGTAGGGTTTATGATAAAAAGTTGTGTTTATGTAATTATGTATTTACACGTTGGTAATGAAGTCATATTGAAGTGTCACTAACCATTTTGCATGCAGAAAATAAATAAGTATTTAGAGGAAGTGGTGTCACTTTAAAATAAGGAGCAATTTGTGTGTTAAATTGATTAAATACTTTCAGGCACTAGTGTATATAAGATGTATTTTGTATTTGAATTATTCCTTGAAGGCGATAAGCAGAGGCACCAGAATGATGTACGGAGAATAAACAAGATAAGTATTTTCCAGCAGTCTAGCGTGGTGTTCGTTTCATGGTGACAGCAATCTTGTGTTTTTTTAACTCTGTAATACCTGTCAGGTTTTCTGGGAGCTGGAGGTAAAGTGTCTGTGGCCCAGCTATATTCCAAGAAGGCATCATCTACAATGTCCAGAACAGGAGGGATAGTGAAAGGTTTGTGTTGAGGGAGGAATAAGAATTCCCTAAGCCTCTTATTGGAGTCAGAGTAATCCTGATTTTCCCACCAGAAATGTTCCCTAAGAGTGTGCAAGGTTTCACCTAAATAAAAATCTTCTGGAGGGGAATCAGAGGAAATGGAATCCTCTGCATCAGAATTCTCATAGGTAGACAAGGGCAAATCCTGGTAATCAAAAGAAACAAAATTTCAGAATCCTGTCAGAAGAATCAGAAGGAAAATCAGTTCTAGGTCTCTTAGAGGTGGAAGGCTGGCTTCCCCTAATTAAAGTAAGAAGTTCTTCAGCCATTCTAAGCATTTGTTTTTTTAGGCATATGGGCCTGACCATTTGGTTTGGACGTCGGTTTTCTAGGCGTGGATCGAGTTTTAGGCCTTTATGAAGAAGATAGCGTTGGTTTAAAATGAAAATCTGTAGGCCTGAATACACCCTAAGAAGCCAGTGCCTGCACAGCGGCTCCAGACCCATCCAAGGTAGAGACATACGCAGGTTCCATAGTCAAAGAAGCATCTCACGGCATACCGGACTCCAAATGGGTCTCAGTAGAGGCCTGCGAATCATAAGTAGCAGGTATCAGGGTCTGCGAAAGCACCTCAGAGTACCGGCGAACTGGCGACTAGCTTAACGGAAGAGTCGTCGGCAGTTATGGACCTATGCGGTCTGTCTTTATCCTTACGTTTTTTCAAAATATCGGTAGCCGGATGGCTTACCGAAGCCATTTTTGGATAGTTAGAGTGCCAAAATAATTTGCTGCGAAAATAGACAGAAGCCGAAGAGTTCAGGGGGTGAATAAGGCACAAAAGTGACAGCGAGGGACGTCGTGGTCTGGGCCTAAGCAAGGAATGCAGTACGAATTAAAATCTTTATGAGGTAATTTGCTTTCCACAGGTAAGACAATTGTTAACTTTTAGTGACATCAGTTACGAGCAAGAAAAAGGAACCCCAATGGGGTACTTAACTTTTTTCGAAGACTTCGGTTCTGAAGCTCGAAAACGAAAATTTCAGGAGTCGGCCGACCGGCACTTGCGAACTGCTTCTGCTTCGGGCACCTGGCGGCAAGAAAGACTGATGTAATGGTGTCGGCTGCATGTTTTATACCCCTGACGACCTGACGTCATGGAAGAAGAGACAGCATCCGTTGCAGAGCTCCAAGACTTTGATATTCAGGCCGGCTGAGGGCTACCTGCATGCAGATAACCCAAATGTAATGACTTCCAACAGTGAAACACAAACATCACCACCAACGTTCTTAGAAATAGCATAACAGTTACCAATAAGAGTTTGTGCTACCCTCCTAATGGTTTTGCTAAATTTCATACTGCTCCTTAAGGTACAATGCCCCCCCAACACCAAGTCCAAGTGATAACAGTCAATATCTAAAACTAGCTTCTAACCTCAAAGACAAAAAAAGTATTTGTCATTACAGTGATGAATGGCATTTTAATTAGCAAAAGGTTTTTCTCAAACTGCACCAGCAACATAGATATTTACCTTTCAATGCTCTTAGTTTTTGCAAACCTAAACTGTATTTTCCTTAAGACCAAATCTTTTCTAACAGCACTACTGTGGCTTGAAATGAAAATGTTTGGCTGATTTTATCACAAGTATGCATGGTAGACCCCTAACAGTTCACACACATTTTATATTGTATTTTTGGATACAGTAATGCTATGCACTGTAGCACAATACAACCCACTTTAAAGTTATACTGCATTGCTTGTTAAAAAATGCAACGAGCAGTATCCACAATCAGCATTGTTAGGGACTGAATTATCTGTTTATTCTTAACAGATTCACTAGTTCAGGTCATTGCTCAAAAGGGTCTTGTGCCACTCTACCAACCTGGCTAAAAAAATAAAAATAAATAAATAAATAAAAGAAAGTTAAATAAAAATAAATCCAAGTTTGCGTATTCTTTGCCGAGTACTCCTTTACCTCCCACAACCGAAACACAAGCACATAAGCAAAACTGGAGTCCTCTAAAATATGTGTGCGTGCGCATACAAGCATCGTATGACGGCCCAGCATCCTGTCCAGCAGTCATTCCAGGATAAGCTCTGGCTCTACTCAAGCCAAAAAGGATAAAGCAAGAAAAAGAAAATGAATGGAAAAAAGAATAAAATCCACAATGACAGATGTGCTAAATGGACACTTCTGTGCAAACAAAGAGTGAAAAAGTGTTAACATACTGCAAAATTAAAAGTTTATTTTAATCCATTTAACCAACCTGTGTACCAACTGTTATATTGGGCATTGAAGAAATACCAGTGCTGGACTTTGGCTTTTTACTCTTTGCTCTGGCCTTCTCAAGCATTTTTTTTCTTTGACTGAAAGGGACCACTCCCCTAAAAACAAAGAAACTGCAGTTATCAAAAAATCAATATATGAAAGAAATCCAAGGCAGACATTTAAGTAACATAATGAAAATATAACAAATCAGGTATTTGCACTTCTGCACTGTACTAGAATGTTCAAAATAATGGTTACTTTCAGCATCTTTATACCACATTGATTTGTGTCTATACTGTTTGAGCAGTGATACTCAACAAAATTCCAGTTTGCATTTACCTACTCACTAAAAGCAGTGTGCCTGAGCTGTATTACAATTCACTGTTACAGAGTCTGAGACTGCAGCATCCTAATTTTTTTTTTTTTTTGAGTGGAAAACACACACACACACACACACACACACACACACACACAAGAAATGAACTTTTTATAAATACAGATTTGTAAGACGTGTGTCCATATTTGATAACATGCAGGACTATATGTTGCAGGCATTAGGATCACACAGCATTCAGTGCTCTTAAAGCTAGAGCTCCCTCCCTTGACTCTGTCATGATTCTCTTCATCCGTATCTCCAATTGCTACAGCACATTCACTGCTGTAGCCATCAATAATGGGATACACTGCCTGCAGGTAGCCTGACCCAACTTCCAGAGCTATACCTTCTAACAAGGCTCTGAAAGAATCACTACCAATTTCATATAAGGATGTAGGCGTATAAGAGGGGTGTCAGCTAATGCCATCCTCAGATTATTCTTCCCCCTGGTAGGGCCGGATGAGAAGACCCCAGTGCCAGAGCCTAAATGGATGAGAAATGGCCAATCTCATGCCACAAATCCACACCCAAGGTCTCTAATCTTTTTCTCCAGGCAGTATGGTGTAGTCTAATTAGGGAGGAGTCCTGCTAGGGAAACAAGGAGGATGGTGAAAATGGATAAAATTGGTACTCACTCCAACCCAAGGGTCAGCAGAGAAGAAAAAGGGGAAGGTAGGAGGGAACCTGGACTTCAACACTGAATTTACTCAAGCATCAGCATTTATGGCAAGTTCCTTAAACAGCTATGCTATGTTCATTGTAGTATTCACTGCTACAGTTATCAATAATGGGAAGAATCCCAAAGCAATCATGTAGTGTGCGTCTGGCAGTGCAAAAAGATATTCAGAATAGCAAGCAGATGATGTATAGTTTAGTGTCTAGCAATGGTGTTAAAGTTTGATCATGTAGCTGCTATAAAGTAATCACACTGAATGAGGCTTACCAAAGGAATACTGTGGAAGTAAATCTATTGTTGTGGACAAAGGGCCTATAAAGGGTGTGTACGACATTTTGACTCCTAGTTACCCACGGTGGTACAGCGGTAGCGTTGTTGCCTCACAGCAAGAGGTTCTCCTGTTCGATTCTCGGCTGGAGTGCCCTGTGTGTGGAGTCTGCATGTCCTCCCCACGGACGAGTGGCCTCTGAAAGACATGCATGAATGGGCGGGCCTTCGCTGAAGCTTCGGCATCGGACTGGCAACTTGGCACCATAAAAATCTACTGCCAATCATTAGCTGACCGGAGTTCTGCTGTGGCGACCCCTACCTGGGAAAAGCCGAAAAGACAAACATTTTGACTCCCCTGAGGTATCAGCATTTAACACAGTCTGAAAACCACAAGAAAGTATTTGTGGGGGTACAAGAAATTAACAGCTGTTCACTTTTCTTTAAGTCTTATGTTCAATTTGAGTAGAATCTCAGTATCCTGTGAACATGTATGCACCAGAGGAGGTACTCCTACTTCTTTGCAGAGGAGGAAAAAAGACTAGGAAATTAACCCATTCATTTAAGTTGGTCTCTGCAGGTGTTACTGGCATAAAGGATGGGGCAGTCTGGAGTATACAACTCTCTCTGCAGAAAACCATATTGCTCATAGGTGACTACTAGGCTAACAGCACAACAGCCTTTAAAAGCATAGCCAGCAATAACCAGATATTTTACATCATATCTTAATTCCCCAGACATGGGATTGGGTAATATCAGGATAGTGGGTCTTTGGGTATGGGAGCCCTGAGTCACTTTACAGACTGCCTCTGTCCATAAGGGACATGGGCGTACTCCGGGAGTGAATTTACAATTCCCATCTGTTTATCCAGATTCTTTTTAGAATTATGGCCCATGCTCTGTTAGCCATGTCAGATGCCCCACGCACCATACAGTGACCAAAACCTTTTGTATACTGACCGGACCTTCGGGTATCAAGAGGAGAAAACCCATATGTACGGAATACTGCATCATGGGAACAGAAGGACATCAACTGTTGTCCTCCTTGGTGCTGTGGCCTTCCAGCAAAGGCTGAGCATTTTTACCTTCTGCATTCACACTGATGGGACTACTCCTTCTCCAACATGCTGCTACTGTATATGCCACATCTAAATCTCATGAGTTATCGTCTGACATGCATCTTTTTTAAAGAACACTGTGGAGGATGCAACTTCACTTACAGAGTACAGAGAGCATTCTGCCCAGCATTTCATACTTTCAAGAGGCTGTTAAACTTTGCTAAAGATGAGAAGCACAATGAGGGCAGAAAACAAAGTTGACGATGCCCCTCAGCAAAGTCTTCATGATGCAGACGAGTGCTGATGCTAGTCAATGTTGGAGTCTACTGCTCTAGCAGAACCATCTGCCATTTTATACAAAATGCATACCATAAAGACTACTTATGATTGAGGAGATAGCAGCCTGGGTCTTCAAATTTTAGTTTCCATGGCCAGATCTCTCTGAAAATATGCCATATACACAAGTTAGTTCAAAGCCCACAGGGGGTCACGTGTCTAGCCCTGCTACATTAACTGCAAAGAAACTCTCATACCTTGGGTTTTTCTTCCTTGTCTAAACCTTCAAATGAGGAACGGATTGTTGACGTTTTGCTTTTTGAAGATTTTTTTCCCTAGGCCTTTTGTGATGTAGGTTTGAATCAGATGAGTACTAAACTCAATCTAATACCAAAGACCTCCGTGGAGGACTCTGCAGGAGCACCGATAATGTACGAGTCTGCCAAATAAAGCGAACTTTGGGAAGGAAGTCCCTGACTGGTATAGGCACCCATTAAGAGAGGGCAGGATGATGGGTAATGGGGGAATATTCCAGTGAGATCAGCAAAGAAGGCACTCCCATCAGAATTACTAAATATTGAGGTGACCAAGGGCACAATACCAGCACAGCACATATTAAGATGCAATGTCTAAGTGTTCAGTATTGGGAATGCCAGACGTTGTAGGGAAATGACTGGCAATGGCAAGACTGATGCCTGAAAATAAAATGAGTAACTCAAGGCCTGAGGACACAAGGTCAGCAAAGACAGAGGCTTTAGTAATATCACAACTGGTGCTAGCTATAGTAAAACATGAGCCTGTAACAAAAAAATAATAGCTCGGCTCCAGTATAAAATTAAAGGATGGAAATGGACAAAAACTCTTTCCTTGCACTCTTACAACAGCCTCAAACAGCTTGTTATAATCTTCTTCTTTCGGGTGCTCCCGTTAGGCGTCGCCACAGCAGATCAACTGTTTCCATTTCTTCCTGTCCTCTGCATCTTGCTCTGTCACACCAACCACCTGCATGTCCTCTCTCATCACATCCATAAACCTCATCTTAGGCCTCCCTCTTTTCCTGTTACCCGACAGCTTCATCCTTAGCATCTTTTTACCAATATACTCTGCATCCCTCCTCAGCACATGTCCAAACCAATGTAATCTTGCCTCTCTGGCTTTGTCTCCAAACCCTCCAACCTGGGCTGAGCCTCTAATATACTTATTCCTAATCCTGTCCATCCTCGTCTCACCCAGTGCAAATCTTAACATCTTCAACTCTGCCATGTCAAGCTCTGACTCCTGCCTTTTTGTCAGTGCCACTGTCTCCAACCCATATAACACAGCTGGTCTCACTACCCTCTTGTAGACCTTCCCTTTCACTCTTACTGGTACTCGTCTGTCACAAATCACTCCTGACACTCTCTCCACCCACGCCATCCTGCCTGCACTCTCTTCTTCACCTCTCTTCCACACTCACCATTACTCTAAACTGTTGATCCCAAGTACTTAAACTCATCCACCTTTGCCACCTCTACTCCCTGCATCCTCACCATTCCTCTATTCTCCCTCTCATTCACACACATATATTCTGTCTTAGTCCTGCTGACCTTCATTCCTCTTCTCTCTAGAGCATATCTCCACCTCTCCAGGGTCTCCTCCATCTGTTCCCTACTCTCACTACAGATCACAATGTCATCTGTAAACATCATAGTCCACGGGGCCTCCTGTCTGATCTCGTCTGTCAACCTGTCCATCACCATTGCAAATAAGAAAGGGCTCAGAGCTGATCCTTGATGTAATCCCACCTCCACCTTAAACGCATCCATCACTCCCACCGCAGACCTCACCATTGTCACACTACCCTCGTACATATCCTGTACCACTCTTACATACTTCTCTGACACTCCCGACTTCCTCATACAATACCACAACTCCTCTCTAGGGACCCTGTCATATGCTTTCTCTAAATCCACAAAGACACTATGCAACTCTTTCCTGGCATGAAACCATACTGCTGATCACTAATCATCACCTCCCTTCTTAACCTAGCTTCCACTACTCTTTCCCATAACTTCATGCTGTGACTGATCAGTTTAATCCCTCTGTAGTTACTACAGCTGTGCACATTACCCTTATTCTTAAAAATCGGTACCAAAACACTTTCTCCATTCCTCAGGCATCCTCTCAATTTCATTAAACAATCTAGTTAAAAACTCCACTGCCATTTCACCTAAACACCTCCATGCTTCCACAGGCATGTAATCTGGACCAACAGCCTTTCCGTTCTTCATCCTCTTCAAAGCTATCCTTACTTTCTCCTTGCTAATCCACTGCACTTCATGATTCACTATCCGCACATCATCCAACCTTCTCTCCCACTCATTCTCTTCATTCATCAACCTCTCAAAGTACTCTTTCCATCTGCTCAACACACACTCCTCGCTTGTGAGTACGTTCCCTCATTATGCCATAATCAATGCTAGGTAATATTGCTATTCTACAAACTAAATGAAAAAACTTCTTAACACACGACTCCATATCCAGCAGAGATGATAATGTGACAGATTCCTTAACGTTGGTAGTAGGATCAGAAAGTTCCTTGAAAACTCTTGACAGATTCTATCATCATAATGGTAGTACTTAAAGCAGAAGTAGAAACTGCCTGTTTAGAAAGAACAGATTTCAAACTGCTTAATCCTGAAGTACAGTTGTGTAAAATCTTACCATAATGCTAAGATGTCATTCTCTTCACTGTTGTAGAATGCATAACATGAGGGATCCCCTGCCATGGGCAGCCTGACACCTGGCCAGTATACCAACGCCTTTAGGCTGCCTTAAGGTGCATCATACATCACATGTATGCTCCTCGCATAATATAGGGCATAAAGTGACATTTGGACATACCATCCTCAGAACTGACAGACCCAGTAGGAATGCCAAGCTAAAGGAAAACCAAGAGGTGACCAGTACATCCAGAAAAGAAAAGGACCAGGGGAGGAGGGAGGGAATGAATAATGCAACAGTGAAGAGAAGGACATCTACTGTTATGGTAAGATTTTACACAACTGTACTCTGCCCTTCCATTTCACTGTTTCAGTATTCATAACATGAGGGAGAGTGCTGAAGAAACTTAGGAGAAGGAAGGACCAGCACAGCTCTCTAGGAAGGCATGAAGGATGCCCCTAGCAAAACCAGCTCTAGCTCTGGAAATTCCATCCAACCTGCAGTGCTTGGTAAAAGTATGCACAGAACTCCAGGTAGCTGCCTCATCAATAGAGTTAGTATCCAAACCCTTGAAAAAAAAATCATCAGGAGAACCCACAATTCTAGTGGAATGAATCTTTACAGAAGAAAGGCCCTTACCATGAAAGACATAACAAAAAAATAGATTTTGAAATCCAAGAAACAGTCTGCTTGGATACAGCCAATTCCAAAGACCTGGGATGAAAGGAAACAAAGAGCTGATCAGATTTCTTAATAGTCTTCTCCAAATAAAACCTGAGTTATCAATGCACATCCAATGTGTGCAGTACCTTCTCACGAACAGATTTTGGAGAAGGGAAAAGGTATGCAAATGAACAGACTGATTAAGTGACAACTCATTCACCACCTTGGGCATAAAAGGATTAGTACGCAAGGACACCCTGTCCTTATGAAACACTAAAACAGGAGGACAGGCCATAAGGGCTTGAAGCTCAGACACCTGTCTGGTAGAAATCAGGGCCAACAAAAAACAGTCTTCCAAGAGTAATGTTGCAAGGAAGCTGACGCTGCAGGCTCAGAAAGAAACAGTTAATTTCCCCAAAACAAAATTAAGATACCAGGGAAGAGGAACAGGCTTCCTGGGAGGCCAAATATGAAGGATGTCTTTAAGGAATTGTTTAGCTTCAAATCTAGAAGCTAAAAGAGGAGGTAAAAGCAGACAAGCAGAAACAGCTGATAAGTGGGCCTTAACAGAAGAATAAGTCAACCCAGCATTGAACAATTCACACAGATAAGACAGTACCAAAGGAACATCCACAAAAATTGGATTCAGGTTACGTAAAAGACACCAGACAGAATACTTCTTCCATTTAGATAAGTAGAATTTCTTAGTATTGGGTTTCCTGGCCTCCTCTGCAGGACCCTAAGCATGTCCTCAGAAAAAAAGGTGTCTATGTGGAATCAAAATCCTATTACCCTCAGAGTCTGTTGAAGAGTGGACAAGTGGGGATGGAGGAGAGATCCCTTGTATTGTCCAAGTAGGTCCACCCTGTGAGGTAACTTGTGATGCTGCTCTTAGCTAAATGCAGAAGGAGGAGGAAACCAAAGCTGTATCTGCCAAAAGGGAGTCATCAAAAATATTCTGTGAGTGTCCTGCTGAATTTTGAAAAGGGCTTTTTAAATTAGGGGAAAGGGAGGGAAAGCATAAAGAAACATCCCCTTCCAAGAAAAAGAGAAGGCCATCCACCTTCCACACCAGGGGAATTGGGACTCTAGCACAAAATAAAGGATGCGGTCTGTTCAGAGGGGGAGGCAAACATACCTATATGAAAGTAGCCCACTGGTGGACAATGGCCAAGAACACATCCCTGTGAAGAAACCAATCATGGAATTGAGTTAAGGAGCTGTTTAAAGTGTCTGCCACAATGTTTTGACCTGAGGGAATATAGACTGCCTAATGAGTCACTTGATACTGGACAGCAAGATCCCATACCAAAAGTGCCAACCATCAAAGAAAATCTTGTCATCGTCCCCAGTTTGTTTACATGCTACATCACTGTGGTGTTGTCTGTAAACACCTTGAGAGGTTCTAGAAAGAAAACAGGATGAAAAGCCTGAAGAGCCAGCAGAAGGGCTCTTATCTCTGACACTGATGTGCTCCTTCTGTTGGAGAGGGCACCAAACCCCCTGCACCTTTAGGGAGCCAAAAGCTGCTCCCCATCCCACATCTGCAGCATCTGTGAACAGCTCCTGAGATAGAAGAGGTGGATGAAAGACAACTGTTGAATCCACCAGAGAAGTTCCTTCTTTAGACAGGGAAGAGGAGGAGCTACAGAATCTAGAGTACACGCATGCTGGAGCCAAACTCACTTCAGGAACAACTGAAATTTTCTCAGGTGGAGTTCGGCTAGAGGGAGCATAGGGATGGTGGATGCCATAAATGCCTGAGCTCTCAAAAACTCCCTGGCTGTAATAGACATTAGAGAAAGAAGACTTTGAAAGAAGAAGAAGAAAATGAGAGTCAACAACTTGGGAGGAGGCAGAGATGCCAGCACAAGCACTGTCTAAATCCCACACTCAGAAAACATGGTCTTGAGAAGGAGTCAAAAAAGACACTTTGAAGTTTATTGTGAACCCCCGACTTTGCAGAAGGGAAATGGCACAATGAAGATTTTGCAACATGATCTCTGGAGAGGATGCCTGAAACAGGAGGTTGTCTAAGTAAGGAAATACTTGGATCCCCCGAATCCCGCAAAAAGCAATCACAGGAGCTAGGCATTTGATGAATACCCTTAGGGCAGTACAGAGGTCAAAGGATAAAGCAGAGAATGGAAAATGTGCAACAGGTAGCCTTTGGTGCAAAAAACTGCGAGATCTATTCCCACACATCAGACAGATCGATTGCAGAATGCAGGTACAGTCTGACATTCACTCTCATTTTCAAAGTCAAACATCCTTACTCCCTCATGCAAGGTGGACATTGGCTTGTCCTAGTAAAAAGGGGCATGTGCCCGCACCACCTTCAGTTCTCTTGCACAAGCAAAGGCTGGAACTAAAGATATCTCTGAAAAGGTTATCTCTTGCAATGACAATACCCTGACAAAAATGTAGGCCTTGTCAGGATACTGGACAGAGGGGGGTAGGTCTGAAAAAAGAAAAACAAAGGGGAAAAGTGTAGGAAAAGTGTGTGTGTGTGGGAGGGTTCAGAGATACCCCCACAGCGGACTGAAATTACCCCTTAGCAAGACTGGGAATGAAAGGAAATTAAGACTAACAGTGAAAGCATTCAAATATCTGCTGTTACAGCACGATACATACACAGATTAGCTACTTTTTTCATATTTCAATGCTGCAGTCAGTGTATGGAAAGAGTCTCAGAGATTGCTTTCTTACTTCCCCCATCACAACAGCTTTACTAACACTATGGCACAAACACCAAAACACTGGAACAAGCATGTAATAAACCCAAATACCAGATAAAAATAAAGATTGCCAATATGTAATTAAAAGGTAAATCAGTATACAGTTTAACCCATTTACTGATTAAAACAGTTACAAAGAATACAAATCAATTGAGAGCACAAAATACTAAATATTTATGCCAAGGATCAATTGGCGTAAATATATTTGTTGAAGTTCACTTAATCCCTACCATCAAAATGCTGCCCAGTTTCTTTATTCATAGACAAGCCTCAGGAGAATTAAAGTCTACTGCTTCTGGCAGGAAAGGATCAGAAGTGGATTACCAAAGATAATCACAGAAGCTATAATTGTTGCCGCTAAACAAAAATTATAAGACCTCGCCAGCCCTCCTGAAAAACTGCCTCCTGCATTTCTGACTCTGTTCCTCTCAAAACATCTAACTAGTCATAAAATGCACTCGTACGTCTTGTATCTTATGGCAGGTCCAAAATTTACACATTACATCCACACTGAATCCATGGCAGGCAGAACAAATGTTACCTCTGGGAAAATGCATTGGCCACAATATGCGCTGGAGACCAGTACCTTTTCATCCAAAGCCATACTGATTTTTGGAAAAGATACGAGTTAGTCTTAAATTTAAGAAGTTAGCACAGGCAAGTAAGATTTTGACTGTTTTGACTGCGGCTCACCAACAACCTTTCCAAGGTTGCTGCTTTCAAATGACTCTGTTAAAAAAACTGATATGTCACAAATGCCTTCAATGCAGGTGCTTCGCTTTAACCAATGGCTTACAGCCACAAACTGCACAGAAATGAAACATGGGACATACAGTAGTAGTTTCAAACAAGAGCACATAAAGACATACCTAAATTTAAGACCTCTACACACAGATGTCTTGGGTAGGTTCTACTCATCTTTTAAATAATGAAAGAAGGCAAAGGTTCATCAGCCATCAAGTTGCTGCAAAACATCTTCAACCCTATTTACTCTTGTTGCAGCCAAAATAGGGTCATTCAATGGGCACCCTTCCACCTTTAACTCTCAGCTACCCTATAAATGAAGCACAAAACCCCACATTTGTTCATAGGAGACTATTCCATACAAATGTCTCCGGGTCTGAAGCTAACCAATTGTCAGACTGTACCAGCAACTTAACTGTTTAGGAAGCCACTGGGGAAAGCAGGCCAAGGCCCTGGAGGAACTAGCATTGAGTAGCCTGGATTCTGTGTCAAAATTGGAACTTTAGGGCATAGTTCACAAACAGATGGACCAACATGAAGGCTGCAGTGTATTATGTCCGAAATTTATGAACACAGTGGTCTATATCATCTTAGATACCCTCCCTCCTCTTACTATCAGAAAAGTATAGTTTTGTACCTACCATAAATGTAGATGTCCGATAGACATGCAACTGCAGTCATAACATATGGGTTGTCCTGCCTCAGGCAGCCCTCGGTCGGCCGGATTCCAAAGTCTGGGTCCGGCGGCTGATGTCGCATTTCTCTCCGACGTCAGAGCAGCTGGAGTACATAAGCATCAGCCGACGCCATCTTCTTCAGTGTTTCTTGCCCCAGATGCCAGGTGCCCTCCAAGGAAGGCTGTAATCAAATTGGAAGACAAAAACAGGATTCCAGAGAAATAAATGATTAATAAAACAAATACACCATAACAGATATCCCCAGCTAAGAGAAACAGGGATAGGAGTGGATCCTAGGCATAGAGGGGTATGGAGGGAGGGAAAATCCGACTGCAGTTGCATGTCTACATTGGCGGTAGGTACAAAAAGTACAGTTTTGTACCTACCCATAAATGTAAAAAAAGAGAAGCAGGTATCACAACCACCCAAACCCCCAGAGGGGAGAAGAAGGGAGAAATTGGACTGCAGCAATGGAATCGGACATCTACATTTATGGTAGGTACAAAACTGTACTATGTGAGCTGAGATTGCTGCAGCATGAATGATCTTGGAAGAAAGGACAGACCCTGTCCAGTAACCTCAGTAAGATATTGAATTGCCATACTCATAATAAAAATCAGAAATCTCAAATTTCTTGCTTTACTCCAAAAAAAAAATCTCTTCCATTTGACAGCATCCACTTTCCAAGCTGTGTGATGACCCCTTTTGCAAAACTGTGGCAGCTGGTGGTTTAGTGGAGAAGTTTAACAGATCTATGTCTGGAGTTCCCATGACACTGTCAATTTCTGAAATACATGAAGTTTCCTTGTGGGGATCCATGATTGTCTGCTTAACACATCTGCTAAGGAGTTCTGCCAGTCCTGGCAGAAACCTTGCCTGAATTTCTGACAGGGACTGGTAGAGATGATGTCAACACCATCTGTCTTTGAGTAATTAAATTCCAATTCCTTTGAAAAGAGACAGTTGTCCTTCAAAGCATCACCTTAGATTTCAATTGTGAAAGGAGATAATTTTGATATTTCAGCATGTGAAACTGACAATACTTTGGGAAGAGGGAAGAGAAATTACCTGAGAAGCCCCCTCAGCCTGGCCTGCCTCCTGAGAGTACATCTGTAAACAGTAAAGTTTCTGCCTGAGACTCTATAGAAACTCCTGGCAAAACCTCTGGCTCCACCTCTTCTGCTTCTGCATCGGATCAAAAGCGGCAAAAAGACTGAGGATATGACGCGCGTCATGTACTTCTGACGACTGATCGCCAGCTCCATAATCGCGCGCCGCTGACCGACATATACCCCTATACTCTGGGGGGGGCGACTGGATGGACTATACCCACCCAATAGTAGGACTGCAGCAATGGAAGACGAAGAACATCTGCCTTCAAGAATGCAACTGCAGTCATAACATATGGGTAGAATACCATAGCTTAGCTGGGGGAGGAGGTATGCTCTAGGAAAAAGATGGTGTGGCAATCAAACCCTGCAGGACTGCTGAAGCAAAGCCTGCTCTGGATCTGGAGTACAGAGGGAGATTGTAGTGTTTGGAGAATGTATGCACGGAGCTCCATGTAGCAGCTTCTAGAATGTCCTTAGTCGGCACCCCTCTTAAGAATGCTGTAGAGGTGGCTGTAGCTCTTGTGGAATGTGGTCTGACATTGGCTGGAACAGTCTTTCCATGAAAGGAATAACAAAATCTGATGCAATGTCCAATCCATTTTGAAATAGTCTGTTTTGAAATTGCTTTTCCTTGGACTGCAGGGGCGTAAGCTACAAAAAGTTGTTCAGACTTCCTACTGGCCTTGGTTCTGTCCAGGTAGTATCGAAGTTGTCTGTGAATGTCCAAGGTATGTAACAGTCTTTCCCCCTTATTCTCAGGATTGGGGAAGAAAGCAGGCAGATGAATAGCTTGATTTAAAGAAACCCTAGATACCACCTTTGGCATAAAAGTACGGTTTGTCCTTAATGAAACCCTGTCCCTGTGAAAAATTATGAACGGTGGTATTGCCATTAGGGCCTGTAGTTCCGAAACCCTTCTTGCTGAGGTAATTGCCAACAGGAAAGCTGCCTTCCATGAGAGAAATTGCAAGTCAACTGAAGCTGCTGGCTCAAATGGAGGTAGAGTCAGTTTTTCTAGGACAAAATTGAGGTCCCAGGCTGGCACTGGGGCCTTTCTTGGTGGCTTGATGTTCTTGATTCCCCTGAGGAATTGCCTTAGCAAAGGGTATGAAAAGACAGGAGGATCAGTGTTATATCTAGCTGAAATAGCTGATGCATGTATCTTTATGGAAGAATATGAGAGGCCGTTCTTTAGCATATCCGCCAAATATTCCAAGATGAGTGGGATGTTCAACAATGATGCATCATGTCCCTTGCTGGTATTCCAATTGCTGAATCTCTTCCATTTTGCTAAGTAAACCTTTCTGGTGGATGGTCTTCGAGCCTCTGTTAGTATCCGCTGAACTTCCTTGGAGAGAGATAGGTTGAGGTTATTTATGGGATCTCCCAGGCTGTTAGCTGCAGTGTCTGAAGGTTTGGATGCACGGTTTTGAGATTGTGTTGAGTCAAAAGTAGAGGCCATTGGGGAAGGGCCCACCTCCTGGTGTGACATATGCTCCGTAGTAGTGGGTACCAGTGTTGTCTTGGCCAGTCCGGAGCTATTATGATTCCCTTGGGTCTCTCTGCTTTGATCTTTAGTAATACTGAGGTCATCAGTGGCAGAGGTGGGAATGCATAGATTGTTAGGAAGTTCCAGTTGAATGAGAGTGCATCTATTTTCCAAGCTTTTGGATGGTATGTCCTTGTGCAGAATTTTTGTAGATGATGGTTGAGGTGAGAGGCAAATAGGTCTACTTCTGGCCTGCCCCATGTCGAAGTGAGTTGTGTGAAGATCTTCGGATGTAACCTCCACTCGTGTGGATCTGTGAAATTCCTGCTTAGGCTGTCCGCCAGCACATTGTCTTTGCCTGGAACAAACTGGGATTGTAACTGGATGTTTAGGCTCAGTGATTTTTCCCAAAGATGCATTGTCAGTCTGCAAAGTGGGTAAGAGTGGGTGCCCCCTTGCTTGTTTATATACCACATCACAGTGGTGTTGTCTGTCCGTATCAGTAAATGGCCTTGTTGAAGTTGGTGTTGAAAGGCCTCGATGGCATGCATTACTGCCAGCATTTCCTTTTGATTTATATGCAGATGTGTTTCCTTTTGAGACCATTGTCCTTGTATACACCTGCCTTCCATGTGCGCCCCCCATCCAAGGTCTGAGGCGTCTGTGGTCATGGTCTGTGTTATTTGTGGTTTTTTGAATGACATACCTGTGTTTGCCTGGCACACCAAGGCCCACCATAGGAATTCCTTTTGTAGGCATGGAATGAGCAGTATGGTTGTCTCCAAGTTGTTGCTGTGCTGAGACCAAATGCTTTTTAGGTACCATTGAAGCTTTCTCATGTGTAGTCTTGCTAATGGAACTAGGAGAATGCAGGATGCCATGTAACCCAGGGCCTGTAGGAATCTCCTTGCAGTCATCTGGGTGAGTTTTGCTAAACCTTTGAAGTAATGAGTTAACTTCTTTTGCTTGTCTTCTGTCAGGTAAGCCATTTGAGAGGCTGTGTCTAATTTGGCTCCTAAGAAGATTATTTGCTGGGATGGCTGCGGTCTTGACTTTTGGAAGTTGACTGTGTATCCCAGAGCTTGAAGTAATCGTATGACATAGTCCAAGTTTTTTGTCAACATCAATTTGTCGTCCGCTTGTATGAGGCAGTCGTCCAGGTACGGGTAAATTTGGATCCCCTGGAGCCTGCAATGAGCAAATACTGAAGCCAGGCATTTTGTGAATACTCTGGGCGCAGTAGATAAGCCAAATGGCAATGCTGAGAATTGATAATGCTCTGGCCCTGCAAGAAATCTGAGGTATCTTCTGCAGCTGTGTCTGATAGGGACATGCAGGTATGCCTCCTCGAGGTCCACAGTAATCAGCCAAGAGCCCTTGCCCAGCATGGGAAGGAGTTGCTGTAGAGTCAGCATTTTGAACTTTGTTACTATGAGAAAGGTATTTAATGCGGACAAATCCAGTATTGGTCTCCATTGAGATTCTTTTCTTGGAACAAGGAACAGTCTTGAGTAAAACCCCTGGCCTTGTTCTTGTTGTGGAACTCTTTCTATTGCTTTCATCTGAGTTATCAGAGAGATTTGCTTGATAGCCTCTGCCCTCTGGTTTTGTGGTAGGTTTGGCATGCCTTGTTTTCTTGGCAAGGTATGAAAATGGAACCTGTAGCCTCGGTCTATAATGTCCAAAATCCATTTGTCCTTTGTCAGTCTGTGCCAATTTTCTGCAAACAGAGATAATTTCCCGCCCAAGGGAGCTTCTATTTGTTCCCTGGTAGGCGGAAGTAGAGGAAAGTCATTGAGATTGTGGCTGTGGGGTAGGTGAAACCCCTGCGCCACTTCTTTGGTTTCCTGGCTGCCATTGTCGTCCCCTGTAAGGACCTCTGTACTGGCCTCTTCCTCGGCCACGTCTGTTTTTACCGCTCTGAAACTTTTCTGGATTAGGAAAGGACCAGTTTTTTTGAAGGCCAATTCCTACTGAATCTGGGGGGTTGAACCTGGAGGAAATCTTTCACCGTCTGAACTGATTTTGCTTTTTCCTTGTCTTTAACACATCCTTAGCATTAGCACTAAAAAGCTTGTTCTTTTCCAAAGGTGCATCCAGAAGTTTTGCCTTTACATGATCTGGTAGAGGTTGATCTTTTAACCATGCATGTCTACGAATGACTGCCCCTGTCATAGCTGCCCTACATGAAGCTTCCAGTGCATCATATCCACACTGCAGGAAGTGATTGCTTACTTGCTGAGTGTTATGTACAGCTTCCTGCAAAGCCTTCCTGTCTAAAGGATCAGGAGTGGCCAATGTTTTTTGTAAATCTTCTAACAGGAAATCCTGATATTGTAACATATGAAAAAGGCAATTCAAAGCTCTCATAGATAAGGTAGTGGGGATGTGTAAACCTTTTTGCCCCATCTCTCTAATGACCTAGCTTCCCTGTTGGTGGGCAATGGATTTTTAGAGGTGGAAGCTGAAACTCCTTTAGGCCCCTGAGAAATAGTTTCCAAATCAGCAGTATGGGCCCTGAATAAATGGGAATGAGTTTCTGGGACCCTGTAATACCTGTCTGGCTTGGCTGGAGCAGGAGGAAGAGAGTCAGGGGTAACACTAGAGTCAGAATATAAATCATCCAAAACATCAAGTACAGGAGGAATAGCTAAGGGCCTGTGCTGGGGCTTCTTAAGGTAAGTCCAAAAACGTTTTCTGGAATCAGAATATTCCTGGCCTTGCCACTTGAAATGTTCCCTCATGGTATGCAGAACTTCCCCAAAAGAAATATCCTCAGGAGGGGAGGCCGAGGGGATGGAATCCTCTGCATCCGAGTCCTCATAGGTCTGGAATAGCTCTTCCTGGCTATCAGAGTGGACAGAGCCCTCAGAGTCCTCATCTGACGGAATAGGGTCAGAGGGTTCAACCCGGGGCCTTTTATCAGAAGGAGGCTGGGATCCTCTCTCAGGATGGGCCTGTGAACCTCTAATCATAGAAATTAAGTCAGCAGCCATAGACATAATCTGTGTCTCTGGAGTAGGCTGAGGAAAGGTTTTAGTAGTAAGATGTTTTGTTTTGCTGGCTGCCTTAGCCCTGGTGTAGGCCTTAATAGACATGGCCATAGGAGGCCTGGCAGATCCACGTGCAGGAGTGGCCTTGTCTACAGCAATGGTCTCGGGCATTTCCTCGGTTTCGGTATCCGGAGGAAAATCAATAACTGGCGGAGTGATATCTGGAATCGGAGTCGTCGGTAATGCGGTGTCTTCGGTTCGGAGCGGTGGAGAGACCGTCTCAGAGGGAACCGGAGCACCCGCGATAGGTTTTGGCATGGAGTCGGTGGTAGACGCGGGCCGAGGATGTCGGTCCCGGTCTTTTCGTTTCTTGGGAGTTTGCGATGTCGGAAGTTCCGACGGCATTGTGTAAGCGAATTTTTCGCCGAAAAAATCTTCAGCGAACTCCGCCCGGCACCTGAGAGTGCGCTTGTTGAAGCAAGCACAGGCTACACAGGCCGAGACGTCGTGGTCTGGGCCAAGGCAAGGAAGACAGTAAGAGTGGAAATCCTTATGAGGTATTTGTTTACCACAAGAAAGACAATTGTTAACTTTTTCAGTAATTTCTGACATCGGCTGAGGCAAGAAAAAGTCCCCAACGTGGTACTTCGCTTTTTTGATGATTTCGGAATCGAAGAATACAGGAGCTGACCGACCGGCACTTGCGAACTGCTTCTGCTTCGGGCACCGCGCGGCAAGAAAGACTGAAGAAGATGGCGTCGGCTGATGCTTATGTACTCCAGCCGCTCTGACGTCGGAGAGAAATGCGACATCAGCCGACGTCGGACCCAGACTTTGGAATCCGACCGACCGAGGGCTGCCTGAGGCAGGACAACCCATATGTTATGACTGCAGTTGAATTCTTGAAAGACATCAAACTAACCACCCAATTTCATGATTTTTAAGCTGAACTTTACTGGTGCTCCTCACTGGAATATAATGAAACAGATAAGAAAGATAGGACAGTACAAAATCCTTACCAGTGCAATCTTTCCCAGCAATGAAACATGAAATTTCCACTAGCTAATGACCCAGACAAAATGCTTATCCAGACCTGAAGTTGGTTAACTTGAAGCATATGTGAATGTCATGGTGGAGGGATGTTCTCCAAATATTTAAGCATATGGCTAGTCTAGACAAGACCCAGGGCTGTCCTCATACTTCAGATGTTACACTGCAGGACTGGCAGCAAAACAAAATCAGACTTGCATTCACTTAAACACAGCTCAAAATCTGCTCCAAACTCCACCAAGAATCCCAGCACTGCTGGAATATCCTTCTCTGGCTCAACAGCCAGAATTGCAAAGCTGTCGGTAAAAAAAAAAAAGTGCGTTTGTCTCAACACTAAGCAACTCTCACCATTTCAGTAGTCATGCTATACAGTTTAAAGCCCTATTCAGGTGCAGATGCTACCAAAAACAAAGAAAAGTGGGGGGGGCCATGAGTTCTTTTTAACATCTTTATTAAATTATCACAGCTTTAAAAAACGGTATGCATACATTAAGCCATACTGAAAAGTCTCCATTATTTTCGTGCAATATACATGTTTTCTTTTTAACAATTTTCTCTCAAACATTAGATAAGTTGCTCAATCTTAGTTATGAACCTATAGGAAATTCACCCCGGGGATCACCTCTGTGGCTCTGCTCGACAGGGGCACAGGAAAATAACTTTCTTGGGTGGAGAAAGCCAAGGTACCTTTTTGGCTAGGCTTGTATAGGTCCCTAGGGCCGATAGCCTAGTACCCACCTATGAAATCCTGCTTATAATTCTGCATGTACTGCTCCCACAAACTCCATTTATTGCTATTTAATTTGCTTCTTCCATTTTCTAAAGATGCCACCTTGAGTTCCTCTATCTTCATTACAATATTCAATACTTCAATTACAGTTGGTTTAGGTTTTGACCTCCATTTTCCAGGAAATGCTCTTCTGGGAGCCAATAATGTGGCAAACAGTTATGACCTTACTAGGTCTAGGTAATTCAGATCAGAAATCCCAGCTCAAAAGAACCATTTCCTTAATTACAACCAATTGCTTCACCATTTCTGACAAAAGTACTCTACTGTGATTTTTTTAAAAATCTGCCAACTTGTTACAGTCCCCAAAAATGTGCTCCCAATTACCTCTTGTTTTCTCATCAGACATGCAAGCATTTGCTATCTACCTACGCAAACACTTCCATTCAAAAATTCTACACTTTTCTGAATTTTGATGAATACTTGACAGCCATACATACTTCCTCCCATTGCTCCTTTGCAAACTGCCTTTCCATTCTCTTTTCCCAACCTTTACTAAACCTCCTCTGATTCTTAAAGATACCATGCAATATTTTATATGCCCTCCTAATTATCCCTTTAAATAGCGGTTTCTATACTAAAAACTCTGCTAGTGTTAGCCTTTCACACAGTACTCCTGTATCCATTTTCTCTTTGCATATACTCTATCAAATCCCTGGCAGGGTAGTATTGAACCTACAGTTCAAACTCCTGCTTAGCCTCATCCCACCCTATTACCTTTCCCACTCTAGTTATTTGTTCACCAAACCTTGATTCCATTGCTAATTTCTTGCAGTAAATTCCAGCTTCTTCTTGCCTATTTTCTATACCCCTAATCTGCAGTCATCCTTATTTCTCCATTCCCATGCTAGCTTAGTTCTTATAATGCTTTCTTCAACTTTATGAATATAATATTCTGTACGGCGGCTGCTATTGTCTTTAATGACTTGCATCCAAATTCCTAATTTCAGCTTACACCCCCTCAAAACCAAAGTAACAAGAGGGTCTGGAATGAAGACGGACTGAATAGTTATCAGAGAATGTACCCTTTCCTGAGGAAGAAAGATCTATGCATTGGGTAGTATCCTAACAGCCACTTATAAATTTGATAGCCTGCGAAGAATTCAGGTTTGAATTCTGAAGACTAACAGACATCCCCAAGAGAAGCAGAAGTCAAAAAGGTAGCTCTTGGCTTGAATCACAGAGTCCATTAAGGAGGCAGCTAGAAGTAAAACATCTAAAAGTACAGGAAAATCCTAAACACTAGAATTTGTAGATGGGCAGCTACAATATCAGTGCAATTTATCACCCTGGGGACAGTGGCAAGATTGGACGGCAGGATCCTGAACCAATAATTAACTCCTATGCAGAAATACAAGAACCTTCTCAACTCCTTCACAATCTTAATGTGAAGGTAGGCATGGTGGACATCTGTTGAGCACATCCAATCATTATTCCTGATGTGGGGAAAAATTGATTGCACCATGATCATTCTAAAGCGAATCTTTTGAAAAAATCTGTTTAGGAGGCGTAGATCCCAGAATTACCTGAGGTCCTGAGTTTTCTTGGGAACCAAAATGAATGCTGAATAAAATCTTGATCTTCTCTGGTCTAGTGGGATCACCTGGATGGCTCAAAAAAAGAAAACAGAAGATTTGGACACTCTTGTAACCTGTTTTACCTTCCGCTACTGACCTTGGAGTCTGGGGTGCTTGGAGGGAAAATAAAATATAATAGCCTCTGGACACAATCCCTCTTATCCCCTTGTCCTGCATGATGGCCTGCCACGTGGAGGGGTGTAGGGGAAGGCAACCTGCAACTGCCTTCAGAGTGGAGCAGACAGGCAACTCTTCAGGGATACTATTGCTATCGGTCCAAAAACAGGCAATGACATCCCTGGTTTTGTGGACACCCCACCTCTGTTTCAATGTGATTCAAGCAAAAGGATCCACAGCATATGCCCACTTCCCTAGCCTATCCATTGCTCTGGACTCTACTGGGTAGGGGGATAGAGCGAGAATCTTCCAATTCCCTTATCGCAACTCTGCCACAATGGAGTCCACTATGGGAGATTTGACACAAAGTTGTTAATCTTTTGGGGGCCTGAGAATCCTATCCGGTTTCAATGGAACTACCTCACAATTTTCTGGCTCCTGCCATGACCTCCTACCTACTAGACCTACAAGTATGTTGGCCAGAGGAACCACCCAGGATGCAGATGGTGCCAAGCCATAAGACTCGATAAGGACAGCTTCACCCTGAATGTGTGGGGGTGGGGGTTTCTATGTCCAAGCATCTCTCTGGCACACAAGTTTAGGATATCACCAAAAGAGGCATCTTCCAGAGTACAAATGGAGGGTCCACTCAATCCACCCAGTCAGAATCTAGGATGGGAGACTCCAAAGGGGAATCTGTGTGCTTCTTTTTGCATGTCTTCGTTTTGGGTGCATCTGTGGTGGTTTCAACGGACTCCTCAAAGGACTGGAGCTGCTTTTGACAGGGGGTTTGAAACTTAGTGTTTGGCCCCGACCACTGGAAGTCTGAAGAAAAGGTGGTGGGAGTCTCTGAGTGGATCCAAACTTGAAGGAGGCTGTGTGTACTCCCTAGCTTGGGAACCAATTATCCTCCACATCACCTGACAGCCCAATCCACTCACAATTATCTGATATATTTCTCTCAAGACAATACATCCAAACCTCCCTTCGGAGGTTCAAATCAGAAGGCAGGAGGATGCCCAGAAATCAAACTCTTAGAAGGCTCTGGTGCAGGGAATTGAGCTGAGGATCCCAGGGTCATCAACCTTGACAAGAGCAGTGGAACCAAACTCAACAGATCAGAGAACGACATTAAGGTAGCTAACCAGACACTCTGGCTCCAGGACTGTATCTGCTCAGACAGAGTCAGGTCCAAAAGAGTTAGATTCGCAAGAATAAGTTGCAGAAGCTATCTGAGACTAGAAGTATGCGCTGAGTACTCAGGTCCCAGGGCAAAGAAAGCACACGAGGGCACTGGAGCTGACTCCAGGATCGATGAAAAAACAGAAATGGGGTAAAATTTGTGGATCCAACCACCTTTGGAGTGGAAGGCTTTGGGGATGAGAGAGAATTCCATCTCAGTCCTCAAATATTTGCATCAGTTGGTCCAAACCTGCTTCACAGGTATTTCTGTAAGACCTGAAGGATTTTGCTGACCGCACTGAAGGCCTGGAAGGAAAGTGCTGGTTTGATTTACCTCCGAGAATAATTTTTCTCAGAGAATCTATTAAGAGTATCAGCTCTGACATGATCAGCTCAAATTGACTGAATCCAGTAGAGGGGTGTATGCTGTCATCTTACCCAAGTATGTCCTCGAGACTCAGCTATCTCAGCACAGGGGATGGGAGAGATCAGATCTTCCCGTCTTTTCTTGGGATCCAATTCTCAGGTTTTACCATATTTCTCCCCATCTTTTCTGGTCTTAGAAGATTCCTGCTCTGGAGGAAGAAAACCCTTAAGGATGAGTGTTTTTCCAGTCTGAAAGCTTCCTGGGGCTAAGACTTTTGCACATCTGGCAGTCTACTGTGAGATGAGGGGGTCTCCAGCAAATCGGCACATTAGACGTGAAGGTCCTGTGGTGAGATTTTAAGGTCACACAGAGCACACTTTTAAAACCTTGTTTGCCTTATCCACCATAAAAGATATGCAACACACCTTAACACACAAAGAATTACTGCACACTGAAAATTACAAAGAACTCCAAGTAACTGTATAACTTACTATACCTTATGCATTTAAGTAGACACCAGAAACGGTTTTAAAACACTGATAGGCTATACATTTAAGCAGACACCAGAAAGGGTTTTAAACACTGACAGCCTAGTCTAATTCTAAAACTATACATACAAATATCTTCTTCTCTTTCAGCTGTTCCTGTTAGGGGTTGCCACAGCGGATCATCTGTTTCCATTTCTTCCTGTCCTCTGCATATTGCTCTGTCACACCAACCACCTGCATGTCCTCTCTCACCACATCCATAAACCTCATCTTAGGCCTTCCTCTTTTCCTCTTACCTGGCAGCTTCATCCTTAGCATCCTTTTCCAATATACCCAGCTTCCTCCTCAGCACATGTCCAAACCAATGCAATCTCGCCTCTCTGACTTTGTCACCAAACCGTCCAACCTGAGCTGACCCTCTGATATACTGACTCATAATCCTGTCTATCCTTGTCACACCCAGGGCAAATCTTAACATCTTTAACTGCCACTTCCAGCTCTGACTCCTGTCTTTGTCAATGCCACCGTCTCCAACCCATACAACATATCTGGTCTCACTACCCTCTTGTAGACCTTCCCTTTCACTCTTACTAGTACCTGTCTGCCACAAATCACTCCTGACACTCTTCTCCACCCATTCCACCCTGCCTGTACTCTCTTCTTCACCTCTCTTCCACACTCACCATTACTCTGAACTGTTGATCCCAAGTACTTAAACTCATTAACCTTCGCCAACTCTACTCCCTGCATCCTCACCATTCCTCTATCCTCCCTCTCATTCACACACACATTTTCTGTCTTAGTCCTGCTGACTTTCATTTCTCTCCTCTCTAGAGCATATCTCCAACTCTCCAGGGTCTCCTCAACCTGGCCCCTACTCTCACTACAGATCACAATGTCATCTGCAAACATCGTAGTCCATTGGGCCTCCTGTCTGATCTCGTCCGTCAACCTGTCCATCACCACTACAAATAAGAAAGGGCTCAGAGCTGATCCTCGATGTAATCCACCTCCACCTTAAACGCATTTGTCACTCCCACTGCAGACTTCATGTATACCCAAATTAAAACACAAGGTTAGAAAAACCACCCTAACAAGGTGCTCAGAAAGAGTTAAAAAAAACAAGTTGAGAGAAAACGAAAACCAGCCTTAAGGGTTACACTTCCAAACAGCAAGAACAAGACAGAGTTCTAACAAGTAAAAAGTCACTAGCTAGTGAAAAAATTTTTAAATTAAAAGGAAGAGCACTCAGTTGGCCATATTTGCATCCACTATCAAGGGCAGCAAATGAGATTGGAGGTAGCTTAGAGGATGGAAGGAAAATGTTTGAAGGGGCTAAAGGCTGTAGTACTGATGTTGCCAAATCCAATCTGACAAGAGGCACCGGGGACCCATATGTCAGATCAGACAGAATGAATGAATGAATAGGACTCTATAAAATCCAAAAACTATGATAAACAGAGTTCACAGTATCAAAGGCCTTTTCAAAGTTAAGGAAAGTACAGCTGTGTAAAATCTTACCATAACAATAGATGTTTCTCTTTTCACTGTTGCAGTATTCTTTACCACAGGGATTCTCTGCCTAGAGTAGCCCAACATCTGGCCAATATAACAAAGCCTTATGATTTTAGAGAGTCTATGTTCGGCTATAGAAAAAAAAACATATCCCCGAACAGCTAAAATTTTGTACATAAAACATCTAAACTGTAAATTACAGAACACATCTTACTTCCAAAATAAATCCATCAGATGGCCATAATTGGCAAACATAGAGAAGACAACCAACCAAGGTGGGGGGCTTTGCCCCCCCCCACAACCCCCCTAACTATATATACCAACTCCAAGATCAAACTACAGTGAGGAATAAGGCAAATGTAAAAGGTTTCCTTCACTTACCTTACGCATCATGTTACTTCTTGGTTGCTGGCCAACTATGGCCATTCAATGAATCTATTTTTGAAGTCAGCAGTGTTTTGTAATTTACTGTTTAGATGTTTTACATATGATATTTAGCCATTCAAGGATATGTTTTTTCAATAGCCGAACACAGACCCAATTTTACAGATGTCATATTTTACACGTACTCTCCCATCTCAAGGCACAGGGCACACAGGTGACGTGAGGACATACGCATTTCAAAATGAAAAGCCCCGGAAGAAACAACAGCCCAAGGAATTAGGAGGAATGTGTGCATCCAGAAGGAAAAAAACGAAAACATGCAGGAAGGGAGGGAGCGAATACTGCAACAGTAAAGAGAAAGACATCTAATGTTAAGCAAAAAATTTACACAACTGTACTATGTCCTTCCATATCAATCTTGCAGTATTATTTACCAAAGGGAGAGTACAAAATCTCAAGAGGAAACTTGGGGGGGGGGGGGGGGGCAGAAGACTCCACAAGAAACCCATGCACGATAGCTCTAGCAAAGCCAGCTCTTGGTCTGGAACCAACATCCGATTTGTAATGCTTAGTGAAAGTATGGACAGAGTTCCAAGTAGCAGCCTCAAGGATGGAACTGGTATCTAATCCTCAGAAAAAAGCAGAGGAAGCCTCAGCCCTGGTAAAATGATCCTTTACAGAAGCAGAAAGGTTCTTTACATGAAAGGAGTATTAAAAAGAAATGGTCTTAGAGATTCACGAGGATATGGTTTGCTTAGAAACAGCCAAACCTAGAGATCTGGGATGAAAAGGAAATAAAATTTGCTCGGACTTGCGAATGGCCTTGGTTTTATCTAAATAATATCTGAGCTATCTATGTAAATCCAAAGTGTGAAAAATCTTCTCACTAGCAGGCTAGGGAAGCTAAAGCTGCATGCTCAAAAACAAGTACAAAACTAAAGACCCAGGTGGACAGGCTTCCTGGGAGATCTGATATGAAGGATTCCTTTACGAAATTGATTAACCTCAAACCTAGATGCCAGAGGAGTTAATAGCCAAGAGGTGACCTTTAACAGAAGAATATGCTAACCTAGCATGGAGTAATTCATACAAATGAGAGAGAATCAGAGAAATCTCCACAGAATAGGGATCCTGGGCATAAGTAAGGCACCAAACAGAAAATCTCTCATTTGCATGCACAGGATTTCCTGGTAGTGAGTTTTCTGGCCTCCTGCAGAACCCTAATCATGTCCTCAAAGTATTTTTATCCCTTTTAGGCATCTTTTATCACTCACAATATCAGCTGAAGAGTGGACAGATGAGGATGGATCAGATGCTTCCTTATCTTGTGTGAGTAGATACATCCTGTCAAGTAACCTGTGGTGAATGCCCCGGCTAGGTGCAGAAGGGGGAACCAATACTGTCTGCGCTAGAAGGGAGTCACCAACAAGATACTGAAGGAGTCATTTTCTATCTTGAGCAGGACCCCTGGAATCAGAGGAAGGGATAGAGAAACATCCCCTTCCAAGAAAAACGTAAGCCATCCACCTTCCAAACCAGAGAACTTAGGACTCTAGTGCAAAAAAGTGGAAGCTGTCTGTTCGAAGGGGAGGCAAAAATATCTGCCTGAGAAGTACCCTACTGAAGGACAATGTCCAGAAACATCTCTGTGAAGCATTCATTCATAAGCCTGTGTTTTGGACCTGTTCAAAGAGTCTGCAACTATACTCTGCTCTGAAGGAATGTATACACCCTGAAGAGTCGTTTGATACTGGACAGCTAGATCCCAAACTGGAAGAGCTAGTCTGCAAAGAAGGTAGGACTGTGTCCTTCCTTGATTATTGATAAAACACATCACTGTGGTACTGTCTGTGAATATTTTGAAAGACCCTGGAAGAAAAAGGGAATGAAAGACCTGAAGGGCGAAAAGAAGAGCATTCAACTCCTTGACATTGATGTGATCTGATCTCTGAGGAGGCCAGAGACCCTGGACCTTGAGGCAACTGAAAAAAGCTCCCCACCCTGCATCTTGGGCATCTGAGAAAAGTCCTGGACAGGGGACTAGAGGCTGAAAAATAAGTCCTGGGTTAAGACACAGATGATGAATCCGCCAATAAAGCTCAAGCTTGAGGCATGAAAGGAAATGGACAGTGTTGGAGCCATACGGACTTTAGGAACCACTGTAGTTTTTTCATGTGAAGTCTGGTTAGAGGTAGCATAGGAATGATGGAGGCCATGAATCCGGCTGTAACTGAAACCAGAGGAAGAAAGGATTTAAAAAGGAAAAGGTGATTAGAGAAAGAGCCTTGGGAGGAGGCAAGGAGGCAAACACGGGGATGGGTTTGAAGCCTGCAACCAAGAAAAGTACAGTTTTGTACCTACCATAAATGTAGATGTTCGAGGATTCCATTGCTGCAGTCCTAACAATTGGGTATAGTCCGCATCCAGTCGGCCCGAATACCAGAGTATAAGGCTGACGTCGGTCATGGCGCATTAGACTGACGTCAGTACGTCAGGGTACTAATGCGCATGACCGGCGTCCTATCCTCAGTCTTTTCTTGCCCCAGATGTCAGAAGACCCTAAAAAGACAAGGCCCAAAAAACCTGCACCAAAACATGAACAATATATACAAAAATATAAGCAGGTAAACTCACCTACACTACCACCCCTAAACACAGAGGGAAGGAGGGAGGGTAAATTGGACTGCAGCAATGGAATCCTCGAACATCTACATTTATGGTAGGTACAAAACTGTACTATGTTCTTCGTCTTCCATTGCTGCAGTCCTAACAATTGGGTAGAATCCCAAAGCAGAGGTAAGGAGGCTGGCAAATCATAAAGAAGCAGGAGCTGACAACATGCCTTGCAAAACAGCTGTGGCAAAACCAGCCCTAGACTTAGAGTAGATAGGAAGGTGATAATGCTTAGAGCAAGTATGCACTGAACTCCAAGTAGCTGCTTCCAAAATATCCTTAGTTGCCACCCCGTAGAAATGCTGTTGAAGTGGCAGTAGCCCTAGTGGAATGAGGCCTAATCCCAGCTGGAACCTCCTTGCCATGATGGGAATAACAAAATGCAATGCAAAGCCAATCCACCTAGAAATAGTTTGTTTTGACACAGGCTTGCCCTGCGAACTCAAAGCAAAAGAAACAAACAACTGCTGAGACTGTCTAAAATCCTTAGTCCTGCTTAAGTAATAACGCAATTGCCTGTGTACATCTAAAGTATGCAAAATCTTTTCCCCTTTATTTTGGGGGTCTGCATAAAAAGTAGGCAAATGAATAGTCTGGTTTAAAGCCACACTAGAAACCACCTTAGGCAGAAAGGAAGGATTAGTACGTAATGATACCCTATCCTTATGGAAAATCAAAAGGGCTCGACTGCCATAAGGGCCTGCAACTCAGACACCCTTCTTGCAGAAGTAATAGCCAACAAAAAAGCAGTCTTCCATGACAAATATTTCAATTCAGCAGTAGCCGCAGGCTCAAAAGGTTGTAGAGTAAGTTTTTCCAACACAAAATTGAGATCCCAAGCAGGAGTAGGAGCTCTATTGGGGGTCTTATATTCTTTGCCCCTCTAAGAAACTGCTTGAACAAAGGATGTGAAAACAAAGGTGGGTCACAATCATAGTGAGCAGAAATTGCTGCAGCATGAATCTTAATAGAAGAGAAGGACAACCCTTTGTCCAATAACTCGGTAAGATATTGAAGAGCCACACTCAAATTAGGCTCAGAAATCTCCAAATTCCTTGCTGCACTCCAAAATAAAAATCTCTTCCATTTTGCTGCGTACACTCTCCTTGTACTAGGTCGTCTAGCTTCCATAATCACATTTAAAACTTGTTGAGGAAGTTGAGACCTGCTGTGCTTCAACACAGAATATGCCAGGCTGTTAGATGAAGAGAGTGAAGCTTGACATTGAGCAGATGACCGTCCTCTTGAGATAACAGATGAGGAATCAGAGGTAAAGGCCATGGAGGCTTCTTTACCAGACTCCGTAGTAGTGGGTACCAGTGTTGCGAGGCCAATCTGGAGCTATCAAAATCATCCTTGGCCTGTCTTGTCTGACCTTTAATAGCACCTTTGGAGGAAGAGGCAGAGGTGGAAAGGCATACACATGAAGATTTTCCCAACTGAAAGACAGAGCATCCACTTTCCAAGCTGTGTGATGAAACCCCTTTGTGCAATACTTTGGCAGCTGGTGGTTTAGTGGAGAAGCGAACAGATCTATGTCTGGAGTTCCCCATGACACTGTCAATGTCTGAAATACATGAAGATCCAGTTTCCACTCGTGGGGATCCATGATTTGTCTGCTTAACACATCTGCTAAGGAGTTCTGTGCTCCTGGCAGAAACCTTGCCTGAAGAGTTAGTTGCAAGCTTAGCGCAATCTCCCATAAAATCATTGCTTGCCTGCATAGAGGATAAGAATGTGTTCCCCTTGCTTGTTGATGTACCACATGACAGTTGTGTTGTCTGTTAGAATCAACACCTGTCCTGGAAGAAGTAACTCCTTGAAAGCCAGTAAAGCGAACTGGACTGCTAACATCTCCTTCATGTTGATATGTAGATGCTGTAGTCTGGCAGGCCACTTGTCTTGTATCCACTTTCCATTTAGATGAGCTCCCCAAGCAATGTCCGAGGCATCTGTCGTTAAAATCTGACTTGCCTCTGGCCGGGTCACAGAGAGTCCCTTGTTTAGGTGACATTCCTGAGCCCACCACAAAAATTCCCTTTGAAGGCAAGGTATTATGGGAATGACAGTGTCTAAATCCTGGCAGTGCTGTGTCCATACATTTTTGAGATACCATTGTAACTTCCTCATATGCAGTTTGGCATTGGGAAGCACCAGAATACAAGATGCCATGAACCCTAATGCTTGAAGGACTGTCCCTGCAGTCAGCACGGACTGATGAGATAGATGATGGAAGTAAAGTGATAGACTCATTTGTTTGTCCGGGGTTAAAAAGGCCATCTGGGCTGCTGTATTCAGTCTCACACCCAGAAAGCACATGTCTTGAGAGGGTACTAGACTGGACTTTATTTCGTTCACAGAATACCCGAGGCATCTTAGCACTGCTATAACATATTCCAGATGCTGTAGAAGGTCTTCCATTTCTTGAGCCAGAATCAGGCAGTCGTCTAAGTAAGGATAGATTTGAATTCCTTGTAGCCTGAAGTAAGCTATCACTGGAGCCAGAACCTTGGTGAATACTCTGGGCAGTAGATAAGCCAAAGGGCAATGCAGAGAACTGATAATGAGAATCTCCAGCTCGAAACCGCAGATACTTCCTGCAACTTAGCTTGATAGGCACATGAAGGTAAGCTTCCTTGAGATCTAAAGTTACCATCCAGTGATCTTTGCCCAGCAGAGGCAAAAGCTGTTGTAACGTCAACATCTTGAACTTGGGAATGTCCAGATAAGTGTTGAGGAGAGATAAATCCAAAATTGGTCTCCACGTGTTCCCCTTCTTTGGTACTAGGAACATGCGGGAATAAAATCCTAGGCCCCTTTCTGATACAGGGACTGGCTGAATGGACACCATTTTGAGTAACTCAGAAACTTGCTTGTGAGCCTCTTTTCTTTGTGGAGGAGGAACGTCTGGCATGCCTTTGAAAGGGGCATTGTATGGAAATAAAACCTGTAACCGTGGTGAATAATGTCCAACACCCATCTGTCTTGAGTAATTAAATCCCAATTTCCTTTGAAAAGAGACAGTCGTCCTCCCAAAGGAGCTGCCAGACGAGAATCTACTGGCAGCTGAAAAGGCAGGTCATTGGGTCTGCTTACGAAAGGACTGACCCCTGCCCTCACCAGAAGTCTGAGCAGGTGAACTCCCTGTTCTAGACCTAAAAGAACCATGAGCCCTGCCCCTACCACGTCTAGACCTACCCCTAGACTGGGAGTCATAAGCAGGATAAGTCCACCCCTTAGCAGGCCAATTTCTACTAAACTTGGTGGCTGTACCTGCAAAAATCCTTAACAGTTTGCATAGATTTAGCTTTGTCCTCCATTTTCTTTAAAACTGCTTCCACAGGCGAACCAAACAACACATCAGACTGTAAAGGTGCATCTAAAATCCTTGTCTTAACATGCTCAGCCAAATTCTGATCCCTTAACCAGGCATGCCTGCGAAGAACCGAACTAGTGGCAGCCACCCTCGAGGAGGCCTGCACAGCATCAAAGCCACATTGCAAAGAATGCTTGCCCACTTGTTCAGACACATAAACCAAATCCAGCAACTCTTTACACTCAATACCTTCCGCCAAAGCATCCACCTTAGACTTCAATTGAGAAAGGAGATAATTTTGATATTTCAGCATGTGGAACTGACAATTCAATGCTCTCATGGCTAGAGTGGAAGAAGTATACAGTTTCTTACCCCACCTATCCAAAGCCCTAGCCTCCTTGTCAGTGGGAACAGGATTTCTAACCACAGAGGCTTTAACACCTTTAGGCCCCTGAGAAACAGTTTCTGGGTCCGCCCTAGGACTCTTAAACAAATACTTATGAGCTTGGGCACCCTATAGTACCTATCAGGTTTAACAGGAGCAGGAGGCAAAGAATCAGGGTTCAGGAAGCCTCTGCAAAACATCTTCCACCACAGTCAACACAGGAGGTATAGCTAAGGGCCTATGCTGGGGTAAAAACAAGAATTCCCTAAGCCTCTTCCTGGAATCAGAGTAATCCTGGCCTTCCCATTTAAAGTGCTCCCTCATGGAATGCAGAGTCTCTGAAAATGAAAAATCCTCAGGAGGAGAAGCCGAAGGAGTGGCATCATCCATATCAGAATCAGAATAAGGAGGATACTCCTGTAAATCATCCGCAGAGGACTCAGAAGCCTCTGAACCTTGCTCAAAACTGGCAAACTCCGGCTCCACCCTAGGCTTCTTAGTAGGAGGGCCCATAGAACCTCTAATCATAGTAATCAAATCTTCTGCCATTTTAAGCATATGTTTCTTAGGTACAGAACCCGAAAAGCTAGGAGAAGCCCCCACTGAAGCTGAAATTGGCCTACCTCTAAAAGAAGCTTTAGCAACAGAAGGAGAGGCTCTAACTACTGTGGGAAAAGAAGGAAGAATAGGCACCTGAGAAGCCCCTTCAGCCTGGCCTGCCTCCTGAGATGGGACATCCTGTAACAGTAAAGTTTCTGCCGGAGACTCCATAGAAACTCCTGGCAAAACCTCAGGCTCCACTGAGCCTCCTAAAGAACCGACGTCCGGGACTGCGGTTCTTCAACCCTAGGCTTGCTGTTTTGTCCTTGCGCTTTTGGGGCCGGAGCATCCGGCGGCATTTTATAATTGCAACGCTTCCCAAACACTAACCTGGCACAGTCTAACCTCCTCTTAATAGTGCGTTTGTTAAACCTAGCACAAGAGCGGCAACCAACAACGTCGTGCTCAGGCCCTAAACAAGGTATACACAAAGTATGGAAATCCTTATGCGGTATCTGTTTCCCACAAGAAATACAGTTATTCACTTTTCTGACATCCGGTTAAATACTGAGGCAAGAAAAAACCAAAAATGTTCCCCAATGGGGTACTTAGCCAACTCTGATTCGGTCTGAAACTCCGGTTTCGGAAATATCTCAGAACGCCAACCTGCACTCGCAAAACTGCTTCTGCATCGGACCACGCGGCAAAAAAGACTGAGGATAGGACGCCGGTCATGCGCATTAGTACCCTGACGTACTGACGTCAGTCTAATGCGCCATGACCGACGTCAGCCTTATACTCTGGTATTCGGGCCGACTGGATGCGGACTATACCCAATTGTTAGGACTGCAGCAATGGAAGACGAAGAACATCACATGATTTTGAGAAGGAACCAAGACTGGTTTCTAGAACTTTATTGGAAAACCCAGGCTTTGTAAAAGATGAACAGTATACTCGAGGTGCTGAAGCAAGGTCTCAGTGGAGGAAGCCTGAATGACCAGGTTGTCCAGATAAGGAAAGATCTGAACCTCTCTCGTCCTGCAAAAAGTAATCACGGGAGCAAGGCGTTTGGTGTATACTCTTGGGGCAGTAGAAAGGCTAAAGGGCAAAGCAGAGAACTGAAAACGTAATGAAGAAACTGAGAAATGCAAAATCTTCCTGAATAGGGAATGAATTGGTTTGTGAAGATAAGCATATTCAAATCTAGGAAGACCAGGAAAGTCTGGGGAAGAAGAAGAAGAAACAGAGTCTGAAGGGATAACATCCAAAAGGAAGGGACCTTTAGAAAAGCACTGAACTGAGAAAAATATTGAATGGTTCTCCAGGTGCCTTCCTTTCTTCCTGGGAAGCAGAAACATTCTGCAATAAAACCCCTTCCCTTCCTGGGAAGGGGGCACAGCTTGAATAGTGCCTTGCCCCAAAAGGCCCTAAAGCAGGTCTGAGAAGAAAGGAAGTTATTCCTGAAGAGGTCCAGGGATGCCCAGAAGACAAGGGAGGGATTTCCATACCATGAAGTATCCCTGACATGACCCAAGAGTCTTGAGTGACCCTTAACCAAATGGGAAGGGACAGAAAAGATGAAGTGATAAGGGAACCCTGACTTGTTTTGACAAGGAGGTTTCTGCACAGGAGGAACCTGTCTAGAGCCCTTCTTAGTTCTGGGAGGAGGGTGATGTCTGTGAACAAAGACATATTTCGACTAATAATTCCTCTGGAACTTAGGAACAGGAGACACAAAAATATGCTTCAATTCTTGGCAAGGCCTTACCTTTATCCTGAAGAGACTTAAAGATCAGCAGCCGCAGAACCAAACAGGTTCTCATTATCATGAAGGGCATCCAACACTTCAGCTTTAATATCAGGCAAAGGCTGGAGATGGAGCCAAGAGTAATGTCTCAAAACAGAACTAAAAGCAGCAGTCCTAGAGGAGGCATCAGCTGCATCATAACTACATTTAATAGAGTGACAAGCAAAATAAAGAGAGGGCCGTGGCCTTCCCTTCAGAATCAGGGAGGTGCCAGTTAGCCTAGGAAGCCTGAGAAAGAAGGGCTAAAACATACCTAGTCATAGGGGTCTGGTAAGTAACAGCCCGAAAGGACAAGGTGGCAGCAGTATATACCTTTTTGCCCAGCCATTCCATAAGCTCTACTATCCTTGTCTGAAGAAAGTAGTTTAGTAGGAGGCAAAAATTTAGAGGGTTTGTCAGAAAAGACAGACACTACAGAAGGGTCAGCACAAAGATATTTGAAGAGCAACTTACACTCATCAGGCCCCTTGTAAAATCTATCAGGTTACTGGCTGGAGGTTGAGAATCAGGGACCACAGAGGTTCCTGAAAAGGTATCCAGAAGGGCACCCAAGACTGGAAATACATCAGAGGGCTTAGGGGACTCCATCTGGCGGAGCTCATAATACCTCTTTTGAATGTCAGAAACCTGAGAACAGTCCCATTAAAAAATGTCCATCATATGAGAAGTATTACCCCAAAAGCAGTGTTCTTCCAAGGGAGAGTCTAGGCTAACAGAACCTTCTGCTTCAGAGCCATAAACCAAGGGAGAAGGGATCTGAGGGGAATGTGTGGAAGACTTCCCTAGAATCAAATTCCTCTTCATAAGAGTCCTGCTCTCTGGGCCTCTTCAGTGGGGGTAGAAGACCAAGGGGTAATAGGCAAAGAAACTCCTTGGGGAGGCTTTAAGGCCATCAGTGCATTAAATAACCCCTGGGTAAAATCCTGCCATTCACACTGAGGATCTTTAGGAGTAAGAGAAACATGCTCTTTTATTTTTATTTTGAGGGAAGTCTGCCCGAAATACCCTAAGAGTTTCAAACCCTTGCCTACACTAAACCAATGTAGCAGGAATCTCTTCCCCAACAGGTATCTGTGGTATTCCCCACAGTCCGTTTAAAATAATCTGCAGAGGTGCCCTCTCCACATTTAGGCCAGATAAATACATAGCCTCTGAGAACTAACGATAAGTCTGATCCATGCCAGTCTTCAGGAATGCAGCGGCAGAGGAATCGGACCATAACAACCGGGCAATCCTCTGGGCTTTCACCAACCTTGAGAGACACGCCCAGGAGAGAGAGGACAGCAGCCAAAAATCAGACCCGAGTTTCTTGGCCTTTTTCTTGCCAGGTGACTGACCTTCGGGACAGAAAATTCTGCCACAGCACCCTGTGCCAACAACTTAAGGCACTGGTTCTGGAGAAGGAAGAGAAATGATTATGTAGGATCTTAGGAACAAAAACTTGGCAAATAGAACACGGCATGTGGTCATGAGAAACATCCAATCAGAAGAGACACTGTTCATGATAATCCTTAAGGTTGGTCGGCACCATGACAGCAGTACTTATCTTGCCCTTAATGGTAGAAGTCCCCAGACTGTCCCCAGACCCTGTAATTCAATAGAAAGCAGCAGCAGAAAAGAGGGCTAACTTCACACAGAAGGAGAAAGCCCCAACCTACAGTGTAGGTTAGCAGGAAGGAGGGAGGTAAAAAGTACTGCAACAGTGAATACACTCAAACATCTACATTTATGCTAAGTATACACAACTGTACTGTTCATGTTTCACTGTTGCAGTCATAACTTGGGGGATGATTCAAAAGCTGAAAGGAAGGCAGGATGGAAGATAAAGGAGAGGCAAGGATACCCAACAAGACGGCAGTTGCAAACCATGCCCTAGACCTGGAGAAATCAGAAATATGGTAAAGTTTAGTAAAGGTATGCACCGAAGACCAAGTTGCTGCCTCAAAATGTACCTATTTGGGCATCCATATAAGAACTGCAGTAGAGAGTGGTAACCCTGGCGGGATGCATCCTTACAGCATCAGAGGGTTTTTTACTATGACAGCTGTAACAGAAGGAAATGCAGTGGGAGTTCCATTTGGAGATGGTGTGCCTGGAGACAGGCTTCCTTTCAGAGCTACTGGAGAAGGCCAGAAACAATTGGTCTGATATCTTGATTCTGTCTTAGTAGTAAAAGATGCATATGTACATCCAAAGAATGGAGGATCCTGTCCCCCTTGTTCTGGGTGATGGGAAAGAAGGTAGGCAAATGTATAGATTGATTCAACAAGGTCTGCTACCACCTTGGGCATAAAGGAAGGGTTACCCTGAGTGAAACTCTGCCTGGGTTGAAGATGATGAAGGGTTCTACACAGGCTAGGGCCTGAAGCTCAGAAACTTTTCTGGCTGAGGTGACAGCTAGTACAAGGGCAGTCTACCAAGTCAAAATATTTAGCTAACTGGAAGCAGAGGGTGGAAGGGTCAATTTCTCCAACACAAAACTGAGGTCCCAGGGTGAAATTTGAGGCTTTCTAGCAAGCCTAATGCAAATAACTTCTCATACACCGTTTCATGAGGGCATGCAAAGAGAGAGAGGAGGTTGAGAAGGCAGTTAGGCTGAGACAGCTGAAGCATGGAATTTTATGGAAGACTAAGAGTGTCCTTGTCACAAAGGCTGGCCAAATAAGACGGGATGAAAAAAATATTTGCTAAATAAGGGTTTTGTGCATTTTGTCTGCACCAAAGGGTGAATCTTTTCCATTTGGCAGATTAAGGTTTCCTTGTGCTAAGTCTCCCATCCTATTTTATAATATCCAAGTCCTATTTATCAAGGAGAGATTCCTGCCATGAAATCAAGGTATCATCCATGCTGACAATATGAGCGTCAGCAAGCTGGGGTGTGTAATATTGCACCTGTCTGGTTTAACAGGTCCATTCTCTGTGGCAGCTGACATGGTTCCATGCTGTTCAGGCAGATTAGCAAAGGGTATCGGGGCTGTTAATATTACTCTTGGCCCCTCTTCTCTTATTCTTTAGCAATACCCTGGGGAGCAGTGGTATTGGAGGGAAAAATAGAGGAAAAGGTCTATCCAAGTGAAACAGAAAGCATCTGTCCTCCGGGCTAACTCAATTTTGTCCCTGGAGCAAAACATTTTCAGATGAGCATTTTCTTTGGTAGCAAAAAGGTCCATCATTGGTACACCCCATTTTCTGGCAATGCAGAGAAATACTTTAAGCAGGCTTTTGCTGAGGTGATCTGCTAGTTGGCTGTGTACACCCAGCAAGTACTGTGCCATGAGGTCTAACCCCAGGGAGTAAGCTGTTTCCCAAACATCCTCTGCTAGGTGGCAAAGCACCCCCTTCTCCATTTTTTTCATGTACCACATACTTGTGGTGTTGTCCATCTTCACTACTAGTACTCCTGGCTTCCATTCCTTTTGGAAGTCTATCAGATCTTTTTGGAAGTTCTTGTAGACTTATGTGTTTGTCTCTGAAACTGAGAGTCACATCTTCCTCGAGTCTGGAAGCAGCTGAAGTGGGCTCTCCAGGCTACTTCTGATGCATAAGTTGTCGAGTATGCATGTGGGGAATGAATCTGAAAGGGAGACCCAGATTGAGGGGGCATGCCTGGGCCCACCTCGTAAATTCCTTCCTGCAACAAGGGATTAGCTTTATCTGCGCTGTGAGATGCTGTGAATGCTAGGATCAGACATTCTTGAGGTACCACACTCCTCATATGTAGTCTGGCCAGGAGAATCATGAGACTGCAAGAGGCCATGTAACCTAGGGCCAGTCAGTGGTTTCCTCTCCAGTCCAGCTGGTGAATCCGGGAATTTTGAGGCAATGTTACAACTGTCTCATGTACACGGACAACCCTCTCCTCCTCCAAACAGGTTCAAATATATGTGAGAGATGCAACTATTTAGCCAAACTGGAGGCTGAGCGCTCTCATCTCAAAACTGGTGTAACCAGTCAGGAGAAGGTAACCTCACACAATACAATTCCAGTATCACATAGTCCCACCACATCAGCGAACCAAACACATAAATACACAAAAACATATACGTTGGCTCTAAATAAAAACCTACCTAAGCAACAGAGACCTCCAAAGCAGACATCCAAGCAAACGCTACCTCAAAACAAAACACGCACAACACATAGCCCACAAAGTCAGTGTGCCAAGCAGCCACAGCCCTTAAGGCTGAATAACACACCTGATACTCTTGTAATAGGTGACTCTATTGTCATACACTGACGTCCCGCTCACCAGGCTGAATAAAGAGAAGGTCACGGTGAGCTGCCTGTCGGGTGCTAGGATCCGCCACATAGTGCAAGCACTCAGGTCTCTCCAAAGCAAATACAAATATGACTCAGTCATTGTACATGCTGGTGTGAATGACCTGAGACGTACCTCCCTGGACTACATGAAAAGAGACAGAGGAGCTCTCTGATCATGTAGCCCAGGCTGGTATGACCCTGACTTTGAGCAGCATCTTACCCTCACATAGAATGATGCCACAGTACAAAGACAAAATGATCGATTTTAACAACTGGCTAAAATTTTGGTGTCATTCAAAGGGGATCCAGTGTCTGTCAGCCTGGGATGACATGCTCGACAAGCCACGTTGCTTCGCTAGGGACGGCTTGCACCGGTCACCACTGGGCTTTCGGATATTGGCAAAGGCTCTTGCCACCCCCATAGTGCCTTTTTTAGGCAAGGCTCAAAAGTCAAACCCACCCCCATAGACAGCACAAGGAACAAGAAACTAAGGGTAATGCTGCTTAACGCCAGAAGTCTTAACCTCAAGATGCACGCACTTGAAGCTCTCCTCAGTATGGAGAACATAGATATCTGTGCAGTGACAGAAACCTGGTTCAAGGCTCCAGAGAGCACCCTAGCACTACCAGGCTATACCTCATATCATGCTTTTCGGCCCCAAAACCCAGACCGAACCACAAAAGGAGGGGGAGTTTCCATATTTATCAAGGATATCCACACCTCCAGGTTAGTGGCATTGCACGAAGTATCGGAGACCATCCATGTGCAACTAACAGTGGGCAAGACTGCTTTTCAGTTTATAGCATCCTACAGACCACCCTCTCAAAGTCAGGAATCCCACTCGGCTTTCCTGAAAACATTGGAGAACATGAAGACCTCTCTGAACACCATTATATTGGGCGACTTCAACTACCCAAACATTGACTGGGAGCACTACTCAAGCCCCAGCACCTTAGCCCAAAGGTTCCTGGAAATTATAAACTCAAATGCTATGGAACAACTAGTCACCACTCCCACAAGAGGGGACAACATACTAGACCTGATCATTACCAACATGGAGACTCTATACTCCACACCAGAAGTATATCCCTCATTGGTAAGATCAGACCATAAATTAATTTCACTGGATGTCCACATCCCGACCCCACCCCCAGCCCAGAAAACTAGAGTGAAAAACTTCTCAAAAGCGAACTTCTCACTTCTCAAAACCGAAGTGGAATCCTTCAAGGCCCCAGGGCCAGTGGAAACTACGGCCCAAACTGCAGAATCCTATATAAACGCATTCTATGGACATCTCCAGGAATGCATGGATCATGCTATCCCAAACAAAACCAAGACCCAATCATCCAAAGGCAGGCGTCCAGTCTGACAGACCCCTGCCGTAAATAAACTGTACAATAGAAGGAGGAAGCTACTACATGATAGAGCAAAATCCCTAATAGGGAAGGCATCTCTGATCAGTACTAGCAGAAAATTGCGATCCCTCAAAATCCTCCAAGGCCAGCTTCGAAAGAAAAATTGCACAGGACACCAAAGACAATCATATGGCTTTTTTCAGTTATGTTAGGAACCTGGGATGCAACTCCCAGACTTGTTCTGAGTTGATTCTAAACGACAAAAAATACACTGAACCCACAGACATCGCCAATATCCTGGCAGACAGGTTCAGTGCAAACTTCTCCCCCCCCAAAAGAGCAAGTATCTATCCCGGCAGAGGGCTGCCTCCCAAACATCTCTGATGCTCAGGTGAAGGCTGCCCTCTCCAAAGCAAAAAACACTGCTTCCATGGGACCAGATGGCGTCCCAGGTTGCGTCCTACATGAACTCCAAGAGGAACTAATCCCTCAAATAAAACAGCTATACAATCTCAGCCTCACTACAGGATATGTGCCCACAGAATGGCGTACAGCAACAGTGGTCCCACTCCGCAAAGGTGGAACCTCTACGGATACTGGAAACTATCGCCCCATAAGCCTGACTAGCTTAGTCTGCAAGGCTATGGAGAGGATCATCATGGAGCTCATAAACAAAGACATCTGGGACCTACAGACACTAGATCCTACCCAGTTCAGCTTTGTCAAGGGCAGATCCTGCCTTTTGAACCTGGTTGACTTCTTCGAAACAGTCACCAAAGCCATAGATGAAGGGAAGGTAGTCCACACAGCCTATCTGGACCTTGCAAAGGCATTTGACACAATACCCCACTCGGGCATCATAGATAAGCTATCCAGCTTAAATATAAACCCCTATGTCACAAGATGGGTCGCAAACTGGCTCAAAGACAGAACCCACAGAGTGAGTTGCTGGAGCCATGTCAGACTTGAAACCGATCACAAGTGGCACCCACAGAGTTCTGTCCTGGGACCACTCTTGTTCGGTATATACTTTTCCGAGGTACAAGCAAATGTGGGAGGACTATGGCTCACCAAGTTCGCAGACGACTGCAAAATGGGCACCATAATCGACTCTCCAGCTGACACAAACATCCTTCAAAAAGGTCTCACAGAGACAGATAACTGGTGCCAGCGACATGGTTTCAAGTTAAATGCCAAAAAATGTATAGTCATACCCTTTGGCCAAAATAATGTGCCCACAAATTACCACATAGGCGGAAACCCATTAAGTACAGAGAAAGTTATTAGGGACCTGGGGATCCAAGTTGATAGCAATCTCTCCTCTGAAAACCACATTGCCAAAGTGGTTAGAAAGACCTTCTACATAGCCCACCTCATCACGAAGGGTTTCACATCTAGAGCGAGAGAGGTAATTGTGCCCCTTTATTCATCCCTCATCAGGCCCATCAAAGAATACAATGCCCCTTTTGGGATGTACCTTACCCGACACCTGCAGCAATTAGAAAGACCCCAAAAAAAAGTATCTCACCAAGAGGATCAAGGGTCTCAAAAACAGATGCCATATGCTGCTCGGATAAAAAAAACTCAAGCTCTACTCAGTTGCATACCGCCTACTTCGAGGCGATCTTTGCCTGACATACAAAGCTATGTCAAATCCAGAATTAATGGACATGCTCCACCTCAGTAAATCTAAATCCCTTAGAGCCATACACTCGAGGGACTTGAACCTCAGCACAGAAATAAATAGAACTTGCTGGAGGGACAGGTTCATAACCCAGAGGCTCCCTTCGCTCTGGAATAGAATTCCAGTTCATGTGAGGCAGAGCACCTCACTGAATCTCTTCAAGAAGAATCTCGATAGGTGGATGGGGGATCGTAGGTTTGTCCCAGGGATTACTCCCGTGTCACTATTAGACAGAGGCACAGTAAACTAAACCTTAAAAAGGGCACAGTATACTCAAATCAAGGGGTGGCGTAAGCCATACAGAATCGGGCTAGGCTTATAATTGCCCCAGGGCAGATAGCCTAGTATGAACCTATGAACCTAAGATACTCCCTGGCTGTGAGGTAATTCCTGACCATTATTTGCTTTAAGTACAGGGTCAAGAAAGCATCCTTGTCCAGAGATAAGGCAGCCTTCTGGAGGTCTGAATCCAGTAGGGCCCCTCAAGAACACAATCCTGGATGTAGTCCCCAGGAACTCAATCCTGGGTGTGTGGTTTGTCTGAGATTTCTGTGTACGAATGGTGAACCTCACGAAGGTTAAAAGGCTTTTGGTGAAAAGCGGGTTCTATTTGACTTTTTCTGGGTTTGTTTCCTGAATGAGGCAAACGTCCAAACAGGGGTAAATTTGAATTCCCTTTGCTCTGCAGAAGGCTATTGGAGGGGCTTGACATTTCGTGAAGACCCAGGGAGTAGTAGATAAGCCAAAGGGCAGAACACAGAACTGACAGTACCTGGTGCCGTACTCATAGTGTAAGAAGCTTCTGCGTGATAGAGATATGAAGGTATGCGTCTTTTAAATCCAAGGTGACCATAAGAGCACTGGAAAAGATCACAGGTGGAAGTTTTTGAATGATTAACATCTTGAATTTTGGGGCATGCAGGGACAGGTTAGTGTTGACAGATCTAGTACTGGGTGCCATGTACCTTCTTGTCTGGGTACTAGGAAGAGTCTGGAGTAAAATCCTCTTCCTTTCTAAATGTTCTGGTACTGGTTCCACAGAGCCCTGGGCACACAGTAACTATTTGGGCCAACGCCTTGTTTTTTTGTTTTGGTGGGATGTCTGAGAAGCCTAAGGAAAACAAGGGTTGCTTGAAAATTTGAGCTTGTAACCCTTTAAATAATGTTTAGCACCCAGTTTTCTGCAGTAATGTCAGACCAGATTCTGTGGATAGTGACAGTTTCCTTCCATCCTAGTCTGGGAGGGGGATGTGGAAGGGGGGACAGGGAAGGGAGGAGGTAGGGAGTGCACCATAGCCAAGTCATTGTTGCTCTCTGCTAGGAGCCTGAAGGCATGAGCCCTTTGACCTAATGAGTCATGAATGCCACTGTTTTGGCCGTTGGTGCTGTGTCTGGCTCCTTTCCCTATGCAGCGTTCTTGCGTAGCCTTGGGTTGGGAAACAAAAGACCAGTCCTTGGTTGGGTAGTTTCTGCTGAAGCGAAGAGGTTGGACTTGAAGAAAGTCCTCAACAGTCTGCATGGACTTGCCCTTGTCTTCCATTTTCTCGAGTACAGCTTCAGCCTTGGGCTGAAAGACAAATTCTTTATCTAAAGGGGCATCCAGGAGGTTGGATTTCACATGGTCTGGGAGGGACTGTTCTTTCAGCCAGGCATATCCTCTTAACACAACCTGTAGCTGCAGCTCTACTGGAAGCTTCCACAACACTGAACCTGTAGTGCAGGGAGTGTTTGGCTACCTGAGGACAGTTATGATGGTCCAATAACGTCTTAAGACCTTTGTTCTCCATGCCCATCAATTTCTGCTTAATTTGGACCAGAATAGTTTCCTGGTGTTTAACTATGTGAAACACGTAGCTCAAAAACACCAAACCAAGCAACGAAACTCGGAAAAAATGCACAGAAAAGCAATAACAGAACCGCACACCACATACTTAATAAAAAAATATATATAGAATTTATTGAGTGCGCTTTCAAGAGACTTCTTCAGAACAAAATCAATGAAATTTCCTTTTTAAAACCACTTTCAGCATTTCATAGGTTGAAAAAAAAAAAATCACACAACTTGACATTTCCCCTACACATAAACATTAATAAACACCTGTTCACCGTACATGAAGATGCAAAACACCCAGTGTTCAAATATAGTGTCCCGAAAAATATTACATGAATAAAAAAACATCAATTCATGTAAAAATAGTAACATTTACATAAATCAACCACTGATGAATATTATTAAATAAAATACATTGATTTTAACCTTAATAAAGTGCCAAGAGATCATCTGTCATTAATCCCAGGTGGAATACATGCATTTGTTCTGATCTGCCATTTGAGTTCAAGAAACTCAAGATATACATCTGAAGGTCCCCCTCTAGGACCCAGATCCACATGGTCAATGACCCCAAATTTAAATGAATCAGTAGGAAACTTCTTAATGTGTTTATAGATGGTGCTGCCCTCATTTTTCTGTCTTATATCGTAAAGATGTTGGCAGATTCTTTGTTTTAAAGCTCTAATAGTTTTTCCTATATAGAAACTGTCACAGGAATCACAGACTGCAAGATATACCACACCTTTAGAAAAACAATAAATATTTTTCTTAATCCAAATGGTCCCAAAACCTTTACCTACTAGTTTAAGTCCCTCCATGATATAAGAACACTGCCGGCATCTACCACATTTAATGCTACCAGCTGTATCCACAATTTCCATTTTCTTCTCATCAGTCAGTCCCTTCAAGGACATATCCCTTTTATAAACAATAAGGGGTTGTGTACCAACCTTACAAGAAACATCATTGTCAAGGTTGAAAATGCACCATGGTTTTTTTGATGATTTGTTTTATATCAAAGAAATCCAAGGTATAAGTAAGAATCAAAGCCCTACCAAATCTGTTGTCATTACAACATACATTCTCTACCTTTTTAGGAAGACCAGAAAAAAGCAAAACTTTATAAGTACCGTGCTGTCTTTTTTCCAATACTTCACTATAAATACTATTAATGAAGACAGCAGGGTAACCCCTTTTTTCCAACATGTTCTGCAGTGTATTAAATTCAGCCAAAATGTTTCCTCAGAAATCATCCTTGCAAGTCTCACATATTGCCCTTTGAGACAAGGGACAACTTCTGCTGAGATGGATGCCAACTCTGATAAGTGTAACAAAGAGTTGGAGTAGGTGAGCTTCCTGTATAAATGGGAGGTAAAAATCTTCCTATCAAGGTCCTTCTTAATGGTAATGTCTATGTAGTTTAAATGATACACATCTTTAACCATAGTAAATTTCAAGAAATGTGTAGTACTGTTGATATATGTACAAACACCTATCCAAATGAACTTCACTACTGTTCAAGAAAAGAAACAAATCATCCAAATACCGAGCATACAGTGCCCACATGCTTTTAAATTCTGAGTCTAGTATGGACAAGTCTTCCCATTGGGCAAGAACAATGCTGGCAAATATCAGGGCACAACAAGCACCCATAGCCACACCTTGGGTTTGTTTAAAAATATGGCCTCCAAAAGTAATGAAATTGTTGTCAAGTACTAGTTCCATACACGTACGGAGTGTTAAAATAGTATTGTGGTCCATACTAGAATTGAAACAAAGACTGTATTAGAACCACTCGACCCCAATTTTATGTTGAATTACAGAAAAAAGGTCACAGATGTCAATTGTGACCATAATCAAGTTGTCAGAATAAATCTCAGGCTTGATTTTTCCAAAAAAATCCCAGGAATCTTATTTATTTGCATTTTCAACCTTGACAATGATGTTTCTTGTAAGGTTGGTATACAACCTCTTATTGTTTATAACAGGGATATGTCCTTGAAGGGACTGATTGAGGGGAAGAAAATGGAAATTTTGGATATAGCTGGTAACATTAAATGAGGCAGATGCGGGCAGTGTTCTTACATCATGGAGGGACTTAAACTAGTAGGTAAAGGTTTTGGGACCATTTGGCTTAAGAAAAAATATTACTGTTTTTCTAAAGGTGTGGTGCATCTTGCAGTCTGTGATTCCTGCGACAGTTTCTATACAGGAAAATCTATCAGAGCTTTAAAACAAAGAATCTACCAACATCTTTATGAAATAAGACAGGAAAATGAGGGCAACATCCATTATAAACACATTAAGAAGTTTCCTACTCATTCATTTAAATTTGGGGTAATTGACCATGTGGATCTGGGTCCTAGAGGGGGACCTTCAGATGTATATCTTGAGTTTCTTGAACTCAAAGGGCAGATCAGAACAAATACATGCATTGCACCTGGGCTTAATGACAGACTGATTTTAATCTTAAAGAGCCAAGAGACAATGCATTTTATTTAATAATATTCATCAGTGGTTGATTTATGTAAATGTTACTATTTTTATATAAATTGATGTTTTTTATTCATATAATATTTTTAGGGACACTGTATAAATGAACACTGGGTGTTTTGTATCTTCATGTAGGGTGAACAGGTTTTTACTAATGTTTACGTGTAGGGGAAATTAGGTCAAGTCATGTGTGATTTTTTTTCAACCTGTGAAATGCTGAAAGTGGTTTTAAAAAGGAAATTTAATTGATTAATGTGTTATTCTGAAGAAGTCTCTTGACGAAAGTGTGCCCAATAAATTATATATATATTTTTATTAAGTACATGGTGTGCAGTTCTGTTATTGCCTTTCTGTGCATATTTTCCTTGAAGCAGGTAGTTCAAGCAAGGGTAGCAGATATGGAAACATTTTTGCCAAATGTATCTAAGGCCCTACTTTCCTTATCAGTAGGCAAGGCTTTTTTGGAAGAGCCAGTTTTTGCTCCCTTAGAGCCTAGAGTCACAACCTCAGGGTCTGCCACGAGATTCTTAAAGAGATGTCTGTGTAATCCAAAACCTTATAAAAGCTGTCTGGCTTTCTAGGGGCAGGAGTCTGGTTTTAAGGAGTCCTGGAAAATATCATCCACCAACCTCTAAGACAGGAGGAATGGCTAGGGGTTTGTTTTCGGGCAAGTTAAGAAATTCTCTAATTCTTTCTTTACAGAGCGTGGGTAGTCTTCTACTTCCCACAAAGTGCGCCCTCAAAGCAAGAGTTTCCTCAAAGGAAATATCCTCGGGAGGGGAGGCATATAAAAGATCCACCTCTGAGTCTGAATCCCCAAAGACCACCACAGAAACACCCTCTTGAAAGGTAGAATCCTCCTGGCCAGAGTCCTCATATGAATTAAAAGAATTAGACAGATCTTCTGGAGAGGTGTCTCTTACTTGGAGAAAACTCAAAGAGAAGCCAATTGGCTCTAACCAGAGAGATTAGACCTTCAGCCAACCTCAAGATCCTGCTGATAAGTTTGGGAAAGTGAGCCGGTAGGCCTAGAGTGAGACTGGGCAGGACCCACTTTCATTTTTTTGGGGGGAGGGGGTCAGGCCTTTGCAAGCAAACTTGAGCCACTTGTCCTAACGCTGAAATCCCTAAACCCAGCGACATTCTTTCCTTTAGCTTCCAAAAAGCTCCGACTTCACTCATTAGGGCTCTAATTAAAAAACTCAAACCAACCACCCTTTCAGCCGACCTCCTCCTTGCAGACTACCTGCAAAAAAACTGCTTATGTTATAGTACACCCTGTCTCTATTTTGATAAACAGAACCATAACTGTAGCCTCTATCTGGAAATATATGTCATACTACTCCACAAAGAAGGCAGCTCCACTGAGCTGTCAAATTACTGTCCAAAATTATGGAAAAGTGTATCCATAAACAAATCTTACACTACCTTACTTAACATAATCATCTGGCCAACTCCCAGCATGGATTTAGACCACAGCACAGTACCACCTCAGCCTTCCTCTCCTTTTCTGTCATAAATTCCAACCGTAACAACAAACTATCTTCTGCCCTGTTTCTCGATCTTTCCAAGGCCTTTGACATGGTTAACTACCAGCTACTCTTACTTACCCTAATTAAAACATCCCTAAACAACCATGCCATACAATGGTCTCAATCTTATCTTAGTGGAAGACAGTAGGCTGTCCTTTGGCAGGACAAACTCTCCAACCTTCTCCCAGTTACCCTTGGTGTCCTTCAAAGCTCCACATTAGGTCCCCTTCTTTTGTCCCTCAAAGCTCCACATTAGGTCCCCTTATTTTCTCCCTCTATCAGTGACCTCCACACTGTAATCCCAGGTGCAATCTGTATACAATATGTCAATGACTCCACCCTGACTTGCTCATGCTCTACCTTTACAGATCTCCTTTGTTTAGCATGAAAAGCTTTAATACAGTGGAAAACTGGATCTCTAATCAACACCTGAAATTAAACCCTAATAAAACAAAGCTATTGCTCTTCTCCCCTACTTGCAAATCCTTTCAACCTTCGTTTATAACAGCATCTAACAATGGGACCATAATCTAACCAGATATGTAAACTAAACTCTTGGGTGTTATAACAGAGAACAACCTCAAATACAACATGCAAGTAAATCAAACTATTAAAGCTTGACTCCTATATAAAAACAAACCATTTCTCTCCCCTCTAGCTAGGACTGCCATTGCCCGTACCCATCTGCTTTCAGCGCTACTCTATGCCTCACTACTTGAACAAAAAAGAAGTTATGTTCTTACCATACCGTTCCATCTGAGTAGTAGACTTCATTCTTCTGCACATATGGGTATCTGGATCGATTAGGATCCCAGCCGGCAAAACTTTCCAAGCATCAGCTCTGAGCTCCAAGCTCCTCCCTACCTAGTGTCTTGCCTCAAGCCCCAGACTTTGTTTGGCTCATATGCTTCCAACTCAAACAGATAACCTAAGGGAGGTATCAGGGTAGGAAAGGAGAACTTGAAGTGGGCCCTACAGATGGAATGCACTCTAAACATTATCCTGTGGTAAGGCTGAGATTAAACAGCTGCCTTATGTGCGGGTTTAATTCCTCATTTAGCTCGTGTAGCACACAGCCGGGGACACCATCCGGTCCCATTGATGCTGTGTTTTTAGCTTTAGAGAGAGCAGCTTTCACCTGCGCATTTGAGATGTCCGGGAGGCTACACTCGGCTGGGATAGTTATCTCTCCTTTAGGGGGAGAGAGGGGGGTGAAGTTTGCACTGAACCTGTCTGCCAGTATGTTGGCAATGTCTGTGGGTTCAGTGATTTTTGTATCATTTTGGACTAATTCTGAGCATATCTGGGAGTTTCCACCCAGGTTCCTAACATAGCTGAAAAAGGCCTTATGATTGTCCTTTGAATCCATGGCAATTTTTCTCTCAAAATTGGCCTTAGTTGATTTTATGAGTGCTCGTATTTTTTTACTAATAATGATCAGGGTGACTTCCTTTATGGATTTTGTTCTATCATGTAATAGCTTTCTCCTCTTATTGTAAAAGTTTGTTAATGGCTGGGGTCCACCAGACTGGACGTTTGCCCTTTGTGGAAAGAGTCTTGGTTTTATTTGGGATTGCCTGATCCATGCAGTCCTGGAGGTGTTCATAGAAGGCATTTGTAAGGGCTTCCGCAGCTTGGGTTGTGGTTTCCTCTGATTCAGGGGCCTTGAAGGATACCACACCAGTCTTGAGTAGTGTGAAGTTTGCTTTAGAGAAGTTCTTCACTATGGTCTTTTTTGTTTGGGGTGGGGGCGGGATGTGGATTTCCAGTGAGATTAGTTTATGATCAGATCTCACCAATGAGGGATATACTTCCGGTGTGGCTCTAATTAAAAAACTCAAACCAACCACCCTTTCAGCCGACCTCCTCCTTGCAGACTACCTGCAAAAAAACTGCTTATGTTATAGTACACCCTGTCTCTATTTTGATAAACAGAACCATAACTGTAGCCTCTATCTGGAAATATATGTCATACTACTCCACAAAGAAGGCAGCTCCACTGAGCTGTCAAATTACTGTCCAAAATTATGGAAAAGTGTATCCATAAACAAATCTTACACTACCTTACTTAACATAATCATCTGGCCAACTCCCAGCATGGATTTAGACCACAGCACAGTACCACCTCAGCCTTCCTCTCCTTTTCTGTCATAAATTCCAACGTAACAACAAACTATCTTCTGCCCTGTTTCGATCTTTCCAAGGCCTTTGACATGGTTAACTACCAGCTACTCTTACTTACCCTAATTAAAACATCCCTAAACAACCATGCCATACAATGGTCTCAATCTTATCTTAGTGGAAGACAGTAGGCTGTCCTTTGGCAGGACAAACTCTCCAACCTTCTCCCAGTTACCCTTGGTGTCCTTCAAAGCTCCACATTAGGTCCCCTTCTTTTGTCCCTCAAAGCTCCACATTAGGTCCCCTTATTTTCTCCCTCTATCAGTGACCTCCACACTGTAATCCCAGGTGCAATCTGTATACAATATGTCAATGACTCCACCCTGACTTGCTCATGCTCTACCTTTACAGATCTCCTTTGTTTAACGCAGAAAAGCTTTAATACAGTGGAAAACTGGATCTCTAATCAACACCTGAAATTAAACCCTAATAAAACAAAGCTATTGCTCTTCTCCCCTACTTGCAAATCCTTTCAACCTTCGTTTATAACAGCATCTAACAATGGGACCATAATCTAACCAGATATGTAAACTAAACTCTTGGGTGTTATAACAGAGAACAACCTCAAATACAACATGCAAGTAAATCAAACTATTAAAGCTTGACTCCCTATATAAAAACAAACCATTTCTCTCCCCTCTAGCTAGGACTGCCATTGCCCGTACCCATCTGCTTTCAACGCTACTCTATGCCTCACTAACTTGAACAAAAAAAGAAGTTATGTTCTTACCATACCGTTCCATCTGAGTAGTAGACTTCATTCTTCTGCACATATGGGTATACGGATCCGATTCGGATCCCAGCCGGCAAAAACTTTCAAGCATCAGCTCTGAGCTCCAAGCTCCTCCCCTACCTATATTACCTTACTTCCTCCTATCTAGCCCCAGATCAAGTTTGCTGTCACTAAAAAGCGACGTAACCAAAAACCCTAAACAGGATAACCTGAAGAGTGAGAGGGACGGAGGGGAGGAAAGTGAAGAAGAATGAAGTCTACTACTCAGATGGAATGTTATGGTAATAACATAATTTCGTAGTTGACTTCATTCATTCTGCACATATGGGACAGAGTCCCCAGCTACTAGAATTCCTGTTAGGCCCTTATGGAAGGATATTTCTGAGCACCGCAGAGCCAAAGGATGCTCTCCCTCTAGAAATAAGATCCAATTTATGAGAGATGAATGTGTGCGAATTTGCCCAAGTAGCTGCTGCACAAATATCTAATGAAACTCTCTACCAGAAAGCTGCAGAAGTGGCCATAGCTCTAATGGAATGAGCATTCAATACACCAGGAGGAGATAACCCTTTGTCCTTATAGACCTGCGCAATACACAGGGTGATCCACCTTGCTAAGGACACTTTTGAAACTGCTTTGCCCAAAAATGGTTTAGAAAAAGAGACAAACAATTGATCCGACTTCCAGAAGGGTTTAGTCCTATAGAGGTAAAAACGAAGCTATCTATGGACATCCAACAAATGAAGTTTACATTCACCCCTATTCTGGAAATTTGGGAAGAAGACTGGCAAATTTATGGACCGATTAATATTGGCTGCTGAAGACACTTTGGGAAGAAAAGAAGGGTTTGTGCGCAACGAAACCCTATCCTTGTGAAAAACCAAATAGGGGAGCAAGGAGGATAATGCCTGCAACTCAGAAACTCTCTTAGCCGAAGTGATGGCGACCAAGAATGCCGTCTTCCATGACAAGAACTACATCGGAACTGAACCGGATGGCTCGAAAGGGGGGAGAGGTCAAGGCCTGAAGGACTAAAGTCAAATCCCAGGGGGGTACTGTTTCTTTAACTGGAGGTCGCAATAAAAAGGTGCCCTTCAGGAAAGCTTTACAGAGTTTGGCCGAAGCCAGAGCAACCTTATTTTCACCCACATGAAAATTAGAGATGGCAGCCAGTTGAACCTTGATGGTGGAAGCACTAGAGCCTGACCAAAAAAGATCTGCCAAAAATCCAGTACGACAGGAACAGGGGCTGTAAACGGGTTCTGATTGCACTGAGAGGCCCAAACGCAAAAACGTTTCCACTTGCTATTGTACAGTTTCCTAGTGGAGGTCTTAAGAGAAGCTACCAGAATATTTTTAACAGGAGACGAAAGTCTGAGAGTCCTGCTGATCATGGGAACTGGAGCAGCCAAGCCATCAGCTTGAGACTGTCCAGGTTGGGCAGGGGCAAGCCCGACAGGTGAGAAATTAGATCCGGACATGGATCTAGAGCCCATGGAGGGGCCAACAGGTGAGACCATAGGAAAGGAAACCACAATTGACGCGGCCAGAAAGGAGCTATGAGAATGACTTTGCAATGCAGCCAGCAAGCTCTCTGAAGGAACTTCGGAATCAGAGGTAACTGGGGATAAGCATACAGTAGCACGGGAGGCCAAGCATGGACTGCAGCGTCCCCGGGGGCATCCCCCAGAGGGGGGATCAGAGCGAAGAATTTGCTGCACTTCACGCTGGAAGGAGATGCGAACAGATCGCAGCAAGGTTGACCCCAAACACAGAAGTTCTTCTCCGCCACTGATTGTTTCAGGGACCACTCGTAGGGAAGCAGGATAGCCCTGATGAGACTGTCCGCCAGAATGTTGGAGCGTCCCGGGAAATGCATTGCTACGAGAAACCGGCTGGTGGATATGGCCCACTCCCAAACTCTCATGGCCTCGCGACAAAGGGGAATCGGGTCCCTCCCTGTTTGTTTATATACCAGACTACAGACATGTTTGTCTGACTGAATGGCTATCGTCCCTGGAGGTAGGACTGGGTGGAAGGCTCTCAATGCTAACAAAACTGCTCTCATTTCCAGGACGCTTATGTGTAGCTTGTTCTCTAGAGGGGACCACGTGCCTTGGACCGTTCTTCCCAGGAAGTGCCCCCCCCACTCGAGCTGGGAAGCGTCCGTGGTCACCGTGGCTTGAGCCTGAGGGGATAGACAGCTGCGCCCCGCAAATATGTCCACCAAGTGAAGTCACCACAGGAGTGCCGTTATGCATGCCCGATCGATACGGATGTGGAAACTCAGTCAGTTCTAGCCAGGACCATTGGACTGCCAGATTCCACTGAAGGACTCTCATGTGGAGACGTGCAAGAGGGAGTATAGAGATTGCTGCTGCCATGGAACCCAGGGCCCTGAGATCATCAGCTGCTGTGATGACCATGAGATCCAAGATCACGGAAACATGGAGTCTGAGATTCGCTATCCTTTCCAGAGTGAGAAAAATCTTTGACTGAATCAAATCCAACCGAGCCTCAATGAAGTCTATGATTTCAACCGGAGTCAGGTGGGACTTGTTGAGGTTGATTGAGATGCCTAACTTGTGAGCCAGACCAAGGAAGTAGTGCAGGGCATGATACAGGAGACGCTTGGTGGATGCAGCGAAGAGCCAGTCGTCTAGGTAGGGGAATACCTGAATGCCCTAAAGTCTCAGGTGAGCCGCTACGACTGCCAAAACCTTGGTGAACACCCTGGGGGCTGTGGTGAAACCAAAGGGTAGGGCTCTGAAGTGAAAGTGACTGGCCCCTAGCTGGAAGCGGAGAAACCTCCTGGAGCTCCTGTGGACCTTGATGTGATAGTAAGCGTCCTGGAGGTCTAACGAGCACATCCAGTCGCATTCTCTCAGAAAAGGTAGAATGGACTGTAGAGTGACCATCCGGAATATTTGTTTCTCTACCGACAGGTTGAGGATAGACAGGTCCAGAATGGGCCTGAGTTCCCCCGTCTTCTTTGGCACTAAAGAACCTGGAGTAGATGCCTGATCCGGATTGATCTGGGGGGACCGGCTCGATGGCTTGTTTTTTTAACAGCTTCGGAACTTCTAAAGCTGCAGCCTCCCTGTGAGTGGGTGGGACATCTGGAAGGTGAGCTGGAGATATGGGATGTGAAATTAAGGGGATAGAATATCCTCTGGATATGATGTTTAACACCCAGCGGTCTGCAGTAATGGACTCCCATGCCGTTGGATGTAAGGAAAATCTTCCCCCGACTGCCTCCAGAGTAGAGCAGCTGAGCAACCCCTCAGGGTTGTTGAGCGGGTCTGTCGGAAAAATGTTACCTAAACCCGAAGTGACCCCCTCTACCCCTGGGGCGGCGGTCTTGTCCTCCTCTGCCTCTGGGGGACGAATACTCCTGAGTGTCACGAAAGGAATGTGATTTCCGGAACCACATTTTCTTTTGCCCCTTTTGGTTCCTGGAATAGGACCTCTAGGGGTTATCAGACAGCCGACAAAGTCTTTCCATCCTTCTCACTCTGGGTTAGTGTGTCAAGTACGGTCTTCCCAAAGAGGGATGATCCATCGAAAGGGGCACCGATGAAAAACGCCTTAAATAGGTCCGCAAATTGACACAGCCTGATCCAGGCGTGTCGCCTCAAAGCAACGCCTGTACCTGCAGCTCTAGCGGCACCCTCCATGGCATGAGAGGTGACGCATACAGGTATTAGTTGCTGATTTCAGAGTAGTCATCTTGGCAGTAAAGGACAGCTTGTCCTGCTGCGACAGAGATTCCATGGGCGACTCAGTTAGCTCCGATATAAGGTCTTGCTGCAGTCGAATGACATGTGCCAAGTAATTCAGCGCACAAATAGAAAATGTTGTTGACGAGTACATGCGCTTCCCAAAACGATCCATTGACCTGGACTCCTTGGTCCGGTGGATGAAACGAGGAACTCTCCTGAGCTAGTTCCTTCTTTGTGGCAGCTGCAACCACCAAAGCGTCTACCGGGGTCCCTTGAACCATGCCTGCCTGTCCGATGGTGGAGAAAAAAATTTTGTCTGGCCTTTTGGGGATAGGCTCTGTGGTGTCAGGATCCTTCCATGCCCTAATGGTGATGAGGTCCACCAAAGTGTCAGCTGGTGGGGAGACCCAGGAAGTAGATGGGCCCGTGCCAAAGGCATCCAGGAATATGGACTCATCCGCAGAGGGTTTGGGAGCTGACCTCTTTGGCGGAGGATCTCCATAATGTCTCCAAATGAGACGTCCTCGGGAGGTGATCTGGGGGAACCCTCTCCTTCATCCAAGTCCGTATCAGTGGTAATGGACTCAGGGGAGTCCAAGTGCCTCCTCTTCACCTATGCTTACGAGGTTCCTCGCCAGTGTGACTCTCTGGAGAGGATTCGTAAGCCTCCGGGGGTACCCTGAGGGGAACGACCTGGGGCTGCCTTGGCACTGGCTGTCCCTGAGGCAGGGCAATGGGAGCAGAATCCAAAATCAGGGGGGTCAGGGCCGGATCCGAGGATGTGAGCTGTGGTCTCAACCCCTGGGAGAGGACCCTTTACATGGCCCCGAATGCCGATGGAGAGCACGCCTCCGTAGAACATAAGGAAGAGGCTCTCCCCGGCACCGTAACCGGAGCCAACTGCGGGGTAGTCCGGGCACCAAGGGTGGGATCCGAAAGAACGAGATCCCGACCCTCAGGTCCGACTCCCCGACCACGACTCCGAGAGTCACCTGGATCAGAGACTGGACCCGAGGGACTCAAGGTGATGGCCAGCGTCGAGGAAACAAAAACCATCGGCGCCGACCCCACAGCTCCAAAAGGTCTCAGACCCGAAAACCCCTAAGCATCAAGTCGGATTAGGGATGGAGCAATAGGGTGGAACATAGCAGCAGCAGAAGAACCCTCACCAATGGGAGAGGGTCCTGGTAAGACCCCCATCTGAATTTGGTTCTGGATGAACCTACTCATCAGCCTGTCCATATCAAGTTCGGATACACTCCGAGTCGATCTGGAGGAAGCAACCGACTCGGGTCTGGGTCGGATCAGAGGGGAGTGCCTCGGCTCCGGCGAGAAACGGAGAGAGCGGAGCCGAGGAGAATGAGACCTAGATATCTTAGCAGAGGGACTGGAAAAAGACTCCCTGTCCGGAGACCTTATCCTGGACCTGTCTCTCTCTTTATGGTGCGCCTCTGTCTCCCTTTTGTCACTACCTCTCTGGGACGATTCCGAAGAAGCAGGCCTGGCGAGAGGTCGAGCCACTGGCTGGACAGGAAACTGAGGCAGACTCCAGGGCAGAAGCAGGTAGCAAGCCTTTGGCCACAAGCTTAGCCCGACGATCGTTCAACGCCCTTGGGTTAAACCTCAAACAAATGTCACAGGATACTGACAGGTGGGCGACCCCTAAACATAGGACACACAGTGTGGCCATCGGCTGGAGAAAGCTTATGACCACACTCTGTGCACTTTTTGAAGAGAACCTTAGTCTGTGCAGCCATAACAATGACAGAAAACAAGCCCTAACGGACCACACGCACACACACTCTAAACCAGGATGGGATAACACGACGACCAAACGCGATGTAAGGGAGGAAAAAGGGAAGGGATTCACACTCAACAAATAGTAAAAAGTACCAAAAACCTTACCACCTAGCTAAGAGCTCACAGACCACAATGCTGACTCAGAGCGGCAAATGAGATCTGGGGCTAGATAGGAGGAAGTGAGGTAATATAGGTAGGGGAGGAGCTTGGAGCTGATGCTTGAAAACTTTTTGCCGGCTCGGATCCAGATTGGATCCATATACCCATATGTGCAGAATGAATGAAGTCAACTACTTCAGATCTGATCTTAGCAAACTCTCTAGCTGCTACAATCAAATTGCCAGGTTTGCCACAGGAACTCCCTACAGGAAACACCATTGTTAAAACCTAAACCTCTTAGGATGGTTAGAACTCCCCAGGCGAATTCAATATAATCAACTTACTGTAGCATTTACGGTTATTAACCATTCAGAAAAAATGCCCTCCCTTAAAAACATTATCCATCCCTACAAAAACGCTAGGCTACTTTGTTCCACTACAAAACGTTTGGTTCAATCGGTTAAAGCTAACAACCTATCTGGAGAATCTTTGTTTGCAAATTCAGTGGGCAAAACCTGGAATTCGCTCCCATATGACCTTGCTCTGAACCCCTTTTAATCAGTTCAAAAAAAAAATCTAACCCAATATTTTAAAACTCACTGGTTATGTCATTGCTCTAACCCTGACTAAAGCCTCATCTACTTCAATATTCCTGCAATTTTTTTATTAACAGCAACTAACCTCTCACACTAAAAGTTTTGAAAAAAGAAACTAACATCTTTGCAGATACTCTGTACATAAGCTGCACCTATAGGCTTGATAAGAGAAACTGTAACATATTTATATACATTTCTGAATATAGACTGTATTCTTCATAGGCTTGAAATGTGAGACTAACTTGTATGTTAATACAATATGTTTGTACATATACTGTAACTTGCCTGTCTTTAGCTGTTTGTAAGTTTGGAGCTTTTCTCCCCAGGCCTCCGTTGAAAATGGACATGTATCCAGTCGGACTATCCTGGTCATCAAATGTAAAATAAAATAAATAAAAATAAGACTTAGGTTTTGGTCTGTGACGGACTTCCGGACCAGTACGGACAACCGACTCACGCGGGGGCAAAAGGCTGTTGCAATATCTAGGTGACAGGAAAATCCATCAGTCTTAGCACAGTTGTCAGAAGACAGAGCCTGCATAGCAGTCTCAGACCCAACCAACAAATTGTGTCCTACAGCTTGAAAAGATATTGAGGGACTTGAAGGCATATTGGACTCTGAAAGGGTCTCTATACAGGCCTGCGCCACCACCTCAATCAGGGAAAAGGGCTGCGAAAACATCTCACTTTCTTCAGAGATAACAAGCCTAGAACTGGCCGACAATGAGCAGGGGTTGTCTTGAGGCCCTAAGCCTGGACAGTTTTTCCTTCTCTCTTTTTCACGTAGGGATGTCTACCTCAGCTTGACCAGCAGACACCACGGAGTACTAACAGCCTAACAACTCACTAAGATACCTTGCTAAAATCTCAGCCCTACACCTAATGGTCCTACTATTAAAGCGAGCAGCAAAATGACAGTTGAGGACGTCATGTTCCAGCCCCAAGCAAAACACAGAAAAAGAGTGGAAGTCCCGGTAGGGTTTCTGTTTGCCACAGAGGAGACAATTATTCATCTTCTCAGAAGATAGTTAAATGGTACACAAAAAGTTACTCAATAGGGTACTTAGCTTTCTGGAGTCTTATTGCTCTGCTGCACACGGAGTGATGCGCTGACTAGCACTCTGCTTCAGGTTCCAACAGCAAGAAAGAACTGAGATCATAGCACCGGGGTGACTACCCTTATACCAAAGCATTATCAAACTGGATAGGGTATCCAATGGCTCCAGGAGGGAAACTATTCTCTGGTATTCGGGACAGCAAAGAGCTTTTATAGAGGGAAATCCCACAAATTAGAACTGCAACAGTAAAACATTTAGAACATCCTCGGATTCCAGAGTCTTCAAAGGCAATGGGCCACAATTGCTTTATAAGCCTTTTTGGATAACATCTCTAGGCACCAATGTAAGGATACGGACATCTTCTCTAACAATTAAGAAAGGAACATGACTCTTCCCCTTATTGATTAGTGTGTGCTGCGAGATGAACACTGGGGGACTGGCAATTGCTTCAAACGGAATTACTGTGTCTTCTGTCTAGAAAGATGAGTAGTTGTCCAAACGCATAGCCGTTTCTCAAGGAACAATGCTGGAGAATTCAATACTAAGCAAATGTTGGTGACAGTGACTGCATGAGTGACCCATGGTTAAGATACCCTTCAATCTAAGGGGAAACCCAGGAGCTTGTCTGCTCGGAAGTCTCCCCTACCTTCTCTTCTAACACCCATTTTCCCTTCCTTAAGAAATGTTTCTTTTTGGATGGGTTGTCCATATTAACCTGAAGCTGAGACTCAAGACATTGTGGAAGTCCAACAATCACAAGTCTCTTAGACCAGGTATGACTAAAGAGGTAGCTCCCTACCCTGAACTGTACTATGGTTACAGCCCTGACAAGTCAACTACAGACATTGTGATATGGACCTAAGAGTACTAACACTGGTCACAGAATTCCCTATGCAGAAGCTGCCTTTTGCAAGCTTACTTACTTAATTGCTCTGAGACGCACACACCCATACAACAGACCTTATATGCTGGATTGCCAACCATACCCCAGAAGAGAGCAAACAAAGTAATATAACAATGTACAGAAAATGGCCTTCACTGCAGTACTTATCTGCTCGATCTGAGCTGGCTGGCCTAGGCTGAAGCCAGACGGATGAATGTTCTTCATGCGCAACAGGGCTCATAAATACGGCAAGAAAAAAATGAACATGGCACAGGCAAACTCCCTCTTTATAACAAGAAATGTGGATGTGTGTGAAAAGGATGCATCTGCTGTGTGTGTGTGGTAGTGGTGGGGCTGATGCTTACCTCTGAGAACTGGACCAGGCAAAGGCCTCAGATTGCAGCAGAGTTTTCATACAATATGGCTGCAACAGTGCAACACACAAAGAACAAAAGCTCATTACTACACATATTCCCAAATTCTAGGTATGCATGCAACAAAGGGCTGAAGTTAACTGGCAGTAGTAAGTATTGCTTTTAAAAGCAGACAGTTTTAACAACTTGGAGCTACTATATGAAAATTCCAGGGGAAAACTACTACTCCTGACCTCATACTCTGCAGCCTCACAGATATAATTTGTGGTAATCTGGCCAAACTCTTAGTTGTCAAAAATAAAAAAAAGAATACTTCCAAGGTATACAAGATCAGCATAGACAAAACCTAAAAAACGTCTGGGTTGCAATAAACTCCTTACTCCACCCAGAAGCCAACAATAATCCCTGCCCAATCCCTGAAGACACCCTCTGAGATAGCATCACTATTCAATGCATACTTGATGGACACTATCGCAAAACTACCACCTTCCCACTCATTAACACAGATGACAAGTAACACCCATCAATACATATCCCCAGAAACCCTCTACCTACCTTCTCACTATCACCCATTTTCAAATCCACCATCCAAAAACTTCTATATAAACTAAAACCTTGTACCAATGCCCCAGATAACCTGCCTGCAGAATACTTATAGCTAGCTGCCTCCTCCACTGCATATCCTGTCAGTATCCTCCTCAACGGGTCCATTCAAGAATCACGCATACGTGACACCTGGAAAATAGCATATATCCTCTCACTTCATAATGGCGGCAAAAATTCTGATATCTCAAACTTTCGTCCTATTGCCATACTTTCCATTTCCAAATTACGAGAGAAATGTATTCATACTCAGCTCCTAAATCATCTGGTAAAACACCACATACTTTCCCCTACTCAACATGGCTTTAGGCACACACACAGTACAAACACTGCCCTAATTTCCTTCCTGGATACAGTAAACAGAGCTTGTGATGCTGGCTCCATGGTCTCTGCACTCCTCCTTGATTTATCTAAGGCATATCTCCCACTCCCTTCTGCTTATTAAACGCTCTAACCTCAGACTATCTCCCCCTACCCTACAATGGCTTACTAGCTATCTAAGCAACAAGCAGCAATCTACTAAATGGCAGCACTCTTCTTCCCCTTTCATTAATATAAGAACAGGTGTTCCCCAAGAATCAATTCTGGGACCCCTCCTATTCAGTATATTTGTTAATGACTTTCACAACACTCATACCCACAGTACTATTATCCAATATGCTGATGACTATCATCTGCTCTTCTAAATCTCCCACTGTATTACACTATCTTTTCCAAGAAGCTTTTACTTCTACTGAAATATGTCCCAGAACAATTTCACCCTTAACCCCAATAAAACTAAGCTCTTAGTATTTACTCCCAAAAAATCTAGCCCCATTGACAAATCCTTATTCTCTGTTCGTTCCCAAAACACTACCACTGAAGTTGTCCCTAGTACCAAACTGTTAGGTGTCATCATAGATGGCAAGTTAACTTTTGACCTTCACATCTACAGCAACATTAGAAAAAAAAACATCAAAAGCTAGGTGCCCTTTATAGGCACAACTACTTTCTTAGCCACTCCACTAAAATAGCCCTGGCCTCATTCTTCCTGCTTTCAACTCTTCTATATGGCACTCCCATACTCACCAAACTAGAGTCCAACTTAAAATCAAAACCAGACTCTTGCTACAACAAAGTCGCTAAATTTGCCACAAATGCAAAATTTTCCACCCACCACTGCTCATCTTTGCATCACCAAATTGGCTAGAATCCCTCACCATCTCACTTTCCTACAATTAACTACAGCCCACAAAATAATTTACTGACCTGAATCCTGCCCTTCCCTCTCCTCCATACTGGCCATGTACCATACTAATCGCCTCAGGTCTGAAAACAAAATGCTACTGTCAGTCAATAAACCCAAGCTCTCAGATGGTCAAATGTTGTACTCTTATAACATCCTTAAGTTATGTAATAATCTCCCTCATTCAATCAGAACCATCAGCAATCCTGCCTCTTTCAAAAACATCCCTCAAACTACATCTCTCCTCTCACTGGCTATACTCCAGCACCCTAACCACTTGCATCAAAAAATGACTTCTTTCTCTGGAGCCTCAACTTTAACCATTCTACTACAAACATCTCCTCTCATTCTCTCTACCATACATACTCCTTTGATGTCACCTTACCTTGACTCTTCCTCCACTAGCCCTGTCTAATCCTTTTTTCCCCTAATTCAACTCTCTTCTGCCAAGTATATTGCAGATATATTTTTTACTTAGGTGTTACTTAAACGTATGCCATCTGTACCTTATATTTACACCATGATTGTAAATCGTATCACTGTTGTTGCTATTATTTTTTTTTCCTTGAATGTAAAATTACTGCTCGACATACTTGGTTCTGTGTATGAATATCTCATTTTGTATGTATTAATGTGGACCTTTTCCCACAGGGCCTATACTGAAAATGGGCTCTTTCTAGGTCCAGTGGACCTTCCCCGTTAACAAATGCAATAAATAAATATGTATATATAACAGACTTCCATGACATTTTTTTTTGTTTTATATTTTAAATAAATGCAGAAAATTTCCAGTGATTAATGCAAAAAAAACAAAAGCAGTGACAATTCACTGAAGAATGACAGGGTAAGCAAGATCCTGTTTCCAGTGGCATGGTCCCTGAATGAAGAGAGATCTTTACATAGAATGCTGAGCAGCTATGAGACATCCCACCTTACAGGGCCGACTCTAAAAACAGTCAAAGTAATACACAACATAAAGCTTAATGCACTACGACCAAAGCTACAAACACTTGAACAAATGAACAAAAAATCTGGAAGTACTCCAGTTTCAACATATACCACTTCAGTAATTAAAAGAAAGGTGCCAAACCCTTTCATAATACAACACTTCTGAACCATGACCGAATACACATTTCTGGTGAAATGAAGATGCCTAAAGCAGTCCACTACTCATTAAAAAGCATGTATTCTTCTACTTCACAAAGTCATCATCAAATGTATAATTATAAACTCACCACCAGTACAGACTGTTCTCCAACCGGGCACATGTATAAAGTGCACAGCAGTGCAGTGATGTGATGCGGTCTCCCTGTAATTCTGAAAACATCTGGGCATTATGCTCAAGCTTGGAAGCTACTGAGCTCAAAGTCTCATCAACCCATGTCGCAACCTGAAAGAGATCAAAAACAACCAGTGATATCAATAAAAATGCATTTACTGGTCACTTACGCGAACAATATATTTTACTTAAAATTAACAGCTAGTGAAGGCGACAAAGGTAGTTGTCAAAGAAAATTTCACACTTTTGTTAAAATTACTGGTGGATTACCAGTTCACAGTTTAGAAAGACAGAAGTGACACTCAAACTAAACAAAATTTGTCTCTGCTGTACTGCCAATGAAAACTCTAGGTCTTGTGTGTCATTTAAGTGCTATGACAGTGACTCAAGTTCTGCAGCAAAATTACGAAGAAGAAAGTTGATTACCCCAGACTATACTGCTCTTAGATAAAGTACAGTATACAAAGACCAGCTGGGTAAAGGCCACTTAACATATGTTCACAATCTGTAGAAACAAAAAGGCCATATTCCCAAGAAAAGTTGTCATGCCACTTTATACAAGTCTTTACATAAGTGGCCCAGTCTTCACAATGAATAACTGAGTTACAAGCTCCGCTATCCCACTTTCAAAGGTACTGGAGAAATGTGCACATCAAGAACTTCTACAGTAAATTTTAGGCTCCAATATTATTTCAGACTCTCAGCACAGCTTCTGACATTACCACAGGATTAAATAGGTCATGTCTGACATGAAAGAATTTGATAGAGTTAACAAAGCTAGAGCCATTTACACCTCAATATGTCCAAAATATTTGATACAGCATGCCGAAGTGCTTTCAAATGGTTTTCAAACTGAGGAAAAACTTTGCCACTCTACACTAGTCAACATAGGAGTTCTTCAAGGTTCAGTGTTTGGTAGCTAATATTTAAAATCTTTGTAAGAACGTGGCTGGTTTCTGTAAAAAGTCAAAAGTAAAAAAACATGCCAATAATCTGACTGCTTCGCTGGCAGGGATGCCAACAGAAAGCAAATGGATTGTAACTACAGTCCTCATTGCAAAGACTAAGTGCACTTACAGGAAACACAAACTAATTCTGAGCTTGCAATACCTTGGAGTACCCACTCCCTTACTCTAAGGTTCAACAATGATAGTATTGAAAGCTATAGTACAGAAATGTAAAGAATTTATTTTTACTTTTTGGATCACTGCTTAAAATAAAATAAATATCCTTTAAAATTTCCGTACTCTTTTTTTTATTAAAAATAACAAAAAATTTAACTTTCAAAAAGTGTCAGGATTTTGATGACATGTTGCTGCATTTACTAACAACTGCTGTGATAAAATGTCATGCACAAAATAAACAACCGAGAAACTAGCGGTCTGAAAACTTTGTTGATGAGCTCAGTCACAATAATTCCAAAAAATCATGAAACCTAAGTAATGTTCGAAAGCAACAAGCCTTTATTTGTCACAGACAAGCAATCCTCAGTAACAAAAAATCAGAATTATTTTAACAATGTTAAACATATCAGCTTTTATATACTTAGAAGAAGGTGTGGAAAATATACACCTTGCTTAAACCAGCCTATTCATGCTAAATATAAACAGTACTGTAACAATACATTTTAGAACAGCAAATACCCCCCCGAACACGCGCGCACTCACTCTCACGCGCGCACTCACTCTCACGCGCGCACTCACTCTCACGCGCGCACTCACTCTCACACTCACTCTCACTCTCTCACACACACAATCTCCACTCACACACACAATCTCCACTCACACACACACACACACTCACACAATCTCCACTCTCACACACACACCCACTCACACAATCTCCACTCTCGCACACACACACCCACTCACACAATCTCCACTCTCGCACACACACACCCACTCACACAATCTCCACTCTCGCACACACACACCCACTCACACAATCTCCACTCACTCGCACACACACACCCACTCACACAATCTCCACTCACTCGCACACACACACCCACGCACACAATCTCCACTCGCACACAATCTCCACTCGCACACAATCTCCACAATCTCCACTCGCACACAATCTCCACTCGCACACTACAGCTGATTAGATCAAATTAAAACATAGCTAAGGAAAACGTTAACCATCTACTTACAACCCACATTCTAAGATGAGGTATTAAGAAAAGCACAACATAAAAAGATATACATACAAAGACTAATTAAAATAGTTTTCGGCTAACTAATGCAATAAATCCTTCATCAGGTCTGTGAGAAGAAATAAAATGAAGAAAAGAAAAGTTATCTAGCCAAATAACATAATCAAACTAAAACACTATAAACATAAAAAAATACATCTAATATCTAGTAAATATCCATCCATGTTATTAACAGCTCAGAAAAAAATGTCACTGCTTTGCAAAAAAAACAAAACAAAAAAAAAAAAAAAAAAACTTGACAGTTTTCATGTTTACCCAAAAACATGTTTATACAATGAAAACAAAACAGAAAAAAACACACAAAAATACAGAAAAGAGTGAAGTAAACTAGTAACTAATAAAGTATGCTGGTGTGGGCATGAATGCGTATGAGCGTACACCAGTACGGTAAATGGGGGAATTATACCAATGC